>NC_135232.1:538082303-538323750 GCF_051348905.1 Ranitomeya variabilis | reverse complement strand
CTACACCATACACCCTACACTCTACACCCTACACTCTACACTCTATACCCTACACTCTACACCATACACCTACACTCTACACTCTACACTCTACACCCTTACGCTCTACACCCTACACTCTACACCATACACCCTACACCCATACACTCTACACCCTACACCCTACACCCTACACTCTACACTCTACACTCTACACCCTACACTCTACACTCTACACCATACACTTCACACCCTACACACCATACACTCTACACCATACACCCTACACCCTAACCCTACACCATACACTCTACACCATACACTCTACACTCTACACCCTACACTCTACACTCTATACCCTACACTCTACACCCTACACTCTACACCCTACACTCTACACTCTACACCATACACTCTACACCCTACACCCTACACTCTACACTCTACACCATACACTCTACACCCTACACTCCTACACCCTACACTCTACACCATACACTCTACACTCTACATCTCTACACTCTACACCCTACACCCTACACCCTACACCCTACACGCTACACTCTACACTCTACACTCTACACTCTACACTCTACACCATACACCCTACACCATACACTCTACACCCTACCCCCTACACTCTACACCCTACACTCTACACCCTACACCCTACACTCTACACCATACACTCTACACCATTACACCCTACACCATACACCTCTACACCCTACACTCTACACTCTACACTCTACACCATACACCATACACTCTACACTCTACACCCTACACTCTACACTCTTCACTCTACACCATACACTCTACACCCTACATCCTACACCCTACACTCTACACCCTACACTCTACACTTTACACCATACACCCTACACTTTACACCATACAATCTATACTCTACACCATACACTCTACACCCTACACTCTACACCCTACACTCTACATGCTACACTCTACACCCTACACCCTACACCATACACTCTACACCCACATCCTACACTCTACACTCTACACTCTACACTCTACACCCTTCATGCTACACGCTACACGCTACACTCTACACTCTACACCCACACGCTACACTCTACACTCTACACTCTACACTCTACACCATACACCATACACCATACAGAAGTAGAGGAGAGTGCCAATTCATGCTTAAGGAGTGCGGACGGATATTCCCTTTCCTGGAACTTCTGTGACATTAGATTAAGTCTGGTATGATGTGTCTCTGGGTCAGATACTATCAGAAACACCCTTTTAAACTGGGAACGGGGTAGGCTATCCTTGGTGGACTTAGGGTGACAACTTGAGTATAGTAATAGACTTTTACAGTCGGGAGGTTTAATATGGAGATCTGTGCTTAAAACTCCCCGGTGCTCTTTTAGGACCACAGTGTCAAGGAAGGCAATCTGTGTAGTGCTAGAGTTCATTGTGAACTGTAGTTCCTGGAAGATGGAGTTAAGATATCTGTGGAAGTTGTGAGTGTGTCAGGCGTACCTGTCCAGATCAGGAAAATATTGTCTATATAGCGATATTCAATCGCTTATTGGAGAAAAAATTCATAGTTATATATGTATTGTTCCTCAAAAAAGTGCATATAGGCATTAGCATAGGCCGGGGCTACGTTCGAACCCCGTGCCTGAACATAATATGTGTCCTTATACAGGAAGTAGTTTTCGTAGAGTACTACCTTTAGTAGGTCAAGGCAAAAATTGATGGAGTGCGAGACATGTCAGATTTATCCAGTAGGTCCTTTGTTGCTAGAATGCCCTTATCATGGGAAATAGACGTATATAAGCTATTTACGTCTAAAGTAACCAATAAGACTGGGATTCGGGTAATTGTTGGATATGTTTAATAATACCTAGGAATTGGCTCGTAAACAAGAGGAAGGACCTTGTCCCTTGATGAGGGGTGTCAGGATTTTTCCAGGAAAACTGGAAAGTGGTGAGAAGATGGAGTCGGTGGAGGCCACGATGGGCCTCCCCGGGGGGGTTACTGAGGGATTTGTGGATTTTTGGTAGGTTGTAGAAGACAGGGATTATTGGATGAGGGGTTTTTGAGATAAGTTGCTATTTTAGTGTCTATGGTCTATTGTCCAGGTATGAAGTAAGGAGGTCCTGTATGAGTTGAGTAATTCTAGGGGTAGGATTTCTAGAAATGACCTTATAGGTATCCGTGTCAGATAGTTGTCGGAGTACCTCATCATGGATATTGAGACCGGTCCATCACGACAGTGGCACCCCCATTATCAGCTGGCTTAAAAATTATATTCCTGTTGGATCGTAGAGCCATGAGTGCCTGTTTCTTCATCAAGGGTAAGTGTTGGAACTATATTTCCTTGGCTCCCTGTTGTGGTCACTAGCGGTATTACACTTGGATCATCTTTCTCCAGGTTTGGTACCCACCTGGTTCGTTAGGCCTTGGGTGTTCCTATTTAGACTTCCTGGAAAACTCAGTCTAGTGCCTGAAATCGATGTAGTCAGTCTATGTCTGTTTGCTCCTGACTCTGGTCTCCTGTTCTTTGCAAGATAAGCTAAGTCCTGTTTCTTATTTTTGTTTATTTGCTTTGCTTCTATTTTTGTTCCAGCTTGTTCATAATGTGATCCTGATTTTTGCTGGAAGCTCTGGGGGGTGTATTCCAGGCCAAAAGTGAATATTTATTGCATTGCAGAAGCGGGATTAAAAGAAAAAGAAGTTCTGAGTTTTTTTTTTTTTTTCTTCTTCCCCTTTTTCCTCTGAGTGGCTTGAAGCTCTGCTGCAGACATGAATGTTCAGACTCTGATTACTAGTGTGGATCAGCTTGCTGCACGAGTGCAGGGCATTCAGGATTTTGTTATTAGTAGTCCTATGTCAGAGCCTAAGATACCTATTCCTGAGCTTTTCTCTGGTGATCGATTTAAATTTGGGAATTTTAGGAATAATTGTAAATTGTTTCTATCTTTGAGACCGCGTTCGTCTGGAGATTCAGCTCAGCAAGTTAAAATTGTTTATCTCTTTCTTGCGTGATTGGGCTTTTTCATTGGCGCCAGGAGATCCGGCATTGGCAAATATTGATGCGTTTTTTCTGGCGCTTGGATTGCTTTATGAGGAGCCCAGTCTTGAAATTCAGGCAGAAAAAGCATTGCTGGCTATCTCTCAGGGCCAAGATGAGGCTGAAGTGTATTGCCAAAAATTTTGGAAATGGTCCGTGCTTACTCAATGGAATGAGTGTGCTCTGGCCGCAAATTTCAGAAATGGCCTTTCTGAAGCATTAAGAATGTGATGGTGGGTTTTCCCATTTCTACAAATCTGAAGTGATTCTATGGCTCTGGCCATTCAGATAGATCGGCGTTTGCGGGAGCGTAAATCTGCTAATCCTCTGGCAGTGTTGTCTGAACGGACACCTGACTCAATGCTATGTGATAGAATTCAGACTAGAAACTGAACGACAAAATCATAGACGTCAGAAATGGGTTGTGTTTTTACTGTGGTGATTCTACACATGTTATCTCAGCATGTTCTAAACGCCTAACAAAGATGGTTAGTCCTGTCGCCATTGGTAATTTGCATCTAAGTTTATTTTGTCTGTAAACTCTAATTTGCTGATTGTCTTCCTACCCTGTAATGGCATTTGTGGATTCAGGTGCTGCCCTGAGTCTTATGGACTTGTCGGTCGCCAAGCGCTGTGGTTTTGTCCTGGAGCCTTTGAAAAATCCTATTCCTCTTAGAGGAATCGATGCTATGCCATGGCGGAGAATAAACCGCAGTATTGGACACAAGTGACCATGTGTATGACTCCTGAACATCGGGAGGTGATTCGTTTTCTTGTTCTGCATAAAATGCATGATTTGGTCGTTTTAGGTCTGCCATGGTTACAGACCCATAAACCAGTTTTGGATTGGAAGGCAATGTCTGTGTCAAGTTGGGGTTGTCAGGGGAATTCATTGCGATTCCCCGTCGGTGTCTATTGCTTCTTCTACTCCTTCAGAAGTTCTGGAGTATTTGTTGGACTATCAGGATGTATTCAGTGAGTCCAGGTCCAGTGCCATTCCTCCTCATAGGGACTGTGACTGCGCTATAGATTTGATTCCTGGTAGTAAATTTCCTAAGGGACGATTATTTAATTTATCTGTACCTGAGCATGCCGCAAATGCATTCTTATATAAAGGAGTCTTTGGAGAAGGGACATATTCGTCCATCCTCTTCCCCTCTTGGTGCGGGATTCTTTTTTGTAGCCAAGAAAGACGGGTCTTTGAGACCTTGTATAGACTATCGGCTTCTGAATAAAATCACGGTCAAATTCAGTATCCTTTGCCACTATTGTCGGACTTGTTTTGCTCAGATTAAGGGTGCCAAGTGGTTCACCAAGATAGATCTTCGTGGTGCGTACTACCTTGTGCGCATTAAGCAGGAGATGAATGGAAAACTGCGTTTAATACGCCCGAAGGTCATTTTGAGTACTTGGTGATGCTTTTGGGCTTTCTAATGCTCCTTCAGTGTTTCAGTCTTTTATGCATGACATCTTCCGAAGTATCTAGATAAATTTATGATTGTTTATCTGGATGATATTCTGTTTTTTTCTGATGATTGGGATTCTCATGTAAAGCAGGTCAGGATGGTGTTTCAGGTTTTGCGTGATAATCCTTTGTTTGTGAAGGGCTCAAAGTGTCTCTTTGGAGTGCAGAAGGTTTCCTTTCTGGGTTTCAGTTTCTCCCCTTCTACAGTAGAGATGGGACCCAGTCAAGGTCCGAGCTATTCATGATTGGACTCAACCCACGTCTGTTAAGAGTCTTCAGAAGTTCTTGGGTTTTGCTAATTTCTACCGTCGTTTTATTGCTAATTTCTCTAGCATTGTAACCTTTGACGGATATGACCAAGAAAGGTTCTGATGTGGCTAATTGGGCTCCGGCAGCCGTGGAGGCTTTCCAGAAGCTGAAGCGCCGGTTTACTTCGGCGCCTGTTTTGTGCCAGCCTGATGTCTCACTTCCCTTTCAGGTTGAAGTGGGACGCTTCTGAGATCGGTGCAGGGGCTGTTTTGTCGCAGAAAGGCTCTGGTTGCTCTGTGATGAGACATTGTGCTTTTTTTTCTAGGAAATTTTCGCCTGCGGAGCGGAACTATGATGTTAGTAATCGGGAGTTGTTGGCCATGAAGTGGGCATTTGAGGAGTGGCGTCATTGGCTCGAGGGAGCTAAGCATCGTGTGGTGGTCTTGACGGATCACAAAAATTTGATGTATCTCGAGTCTGCTAAGCGCCTGAATCCTAGACAGGCTCGTTGGTCGCTGTTTTTCTCCCGTTTTGACTTTGTGGTCTCGTACCTGCCTGGTTCTAAGAATGTGAAGGCCGATGCTCTTTCTAGGAGTTTTGTGCCTGACTCTCCGGGAGTCTCAGAGCCAGCTGGTATTCTTAAAGAGGGAGTAATCTTGTTGGCCATTTCTCCTGATTTGCGTCGTGTGTTGCAGAGATTTCAGGCTGGTAGACCTGACCCTTGCCCACCTGATAGACTGTTTGTTCCTGATAAATGGACCAGCAGAGTTATCTCCGAGGTTCATTCCTCAGTGTTGGTGGGGCATCCTGGGATTTTTGGTACCAGAGATTTGGTGCCTAGGTCCTTTTGGTGGCCTTCCTTGTCGCGGATTGTGCGTTCTTTTGTGCAGTCCTGTGGGATTTGTGCTCGGGCTAAGCCTTGCTGTTCTCGTGCCAGCAGGTTGCTTTTGCCCTTGCCCTTCCCGAAGAGGCCCTGGACACACATTTCCATGGATTTCATTTCAGATCTTCCGGTGTCTCAGGGTATGTCTGTCATCTGGGTGGTGTGTGATCGCTTTTCCAAGATGGTCCATTTGGTGCCCTTGCCTAAGTTGCCTTCCTCTTCTGATCTGGTTCCTTTGTTCTTTCAGAATGTGGTTCGCTTGCATGGCATTCCTGAGAATATCATGTCTGACAGAGGATCCCAGTTTGTGTCCAGATTCTGGCGGTCTTTTTTGTTATGATCCCAATGGCAAGGATCTCAGAGATTACAGCAAAGTCTGCAAACATAAATACCAGCTCATAGGGACGTGGTAACTAGGCTGACCATATACCTGATCCTAGCACAAACACTAACAGTAGCCGGGGAACGTGCCTACGTTGATCCTAGACGTCTCGCGCCAGCCGGAGAACTAACTAACCACTATCAGGGAAAATAAGACCTCTCTTGCCTCCAGAGAAAAGACCCCAAAGTAATACAAGCCCCCAACAAATAATAACGGTGAGGTAAGAAGAAAAGACAAACGTAAGAATGAACTAGATTTTAGCAAAGAGAGGCCCACTGACTAATAGCAGAAAATAGTAAGATGACTAATATGGTCAGCAAAAAACCCTGCAAAATATCCACGCTGAATATCCAAGAACCCCCTAACTGACTAACGGTGAGGGGGGAGAATACCAGCCCCCAAGAGCTTCCAGCAATAACAGGAATCACATTTTATACAAGCTGGACAAAAATATGAACAAAGCAAAATAACAAAATAAGAAAGCAGTACTTAGCTTATCTTGCAAGGAACCAGTACCTGAAGCCAGGAGCAAACAGAAATGAACTGATTACAACGTTGCCAGGCACTGGACTGAGAATCCAGGAGGTTTAAATAGCAACACCCCAGGCCTAACGAAGCAGGTGAGTACCAACCTGGTAAAAGACAATCCAAGTGCCAAATCACTAGTGACCACAAGAGGGAGCCAAGAAGTATAGTTCACAACAGTACCCCCCCTTTAAGGAGGGGTCACCGAACCCTCACCAAGACCACCAGGGTGACCAGGATGAGCAGCATGGAAGGCACGAACCAAATCGGCCGCATGAACATCAGAGGCGGCCACCCAGGAATTATCCTCCTGACCATAGCCCTTCCATTTGACCAAATGCTGAAGCCTCCGTCTAGAGAGACGAGAATCCAAGATCTTCTCCACCACGTACTCCAACTCGCCCTCAACCAACACCGGAGCAGGAGGCTCAACAGCAGGAACCATTGGCACAACGTACCGCCGCAACAAAGACCTATGGAACACGTTGTGAATGGCAAATGACACCGGAAGATCCAAACGAAAAGAAACCGGGTTAAGAACTTCCAAAATTTTATAAGGACTAATAAAGCGAGGCTTAAACTTAGGAGAGGAAACCTTCAGAGGGACATACCGAGAAGACAACCAAACCAAATCCCCAACACGAAGTCAGGGGCCCACACCGCGGCGGCGGTTGGCAAAACGCTGAGCCTTCTCCTTTGACAACTTCAAGTTGTCCACCACATGATTCCAAATCCGCTGCAACCTATCCACCACGGAATCCACCCCAGGACAGTCAGAAGACTCAACATGACCCGAGGAGAAACGAGGATGAAAACCAGAGTTGCAGAAGAATGGCGAAACCAAAGTAGCGGAACTAGCCCGATTATTGAGGGCAAACTCCGCCAATAGCAAGAAGGTCACCCAATCATCCTGGTCCGCAGAAACAAAACATCTCAAATAAGCCTCCAGTGTCTTATTAGTTCGCTCCGTTTGACCATTAGTCTGAGGATGGAAGGCAGATGAAAACGACAAATCAATGCCCATTTTAGCACAAAAAGATCACCAGAATCTGGACACAAATTGGGATCCTCTGTCGGACACGATATTCTCCGGAATGCCGTGTAAATGAACCACATTCTGAAAAAACAAAGGAACCAGATCAGAAGAGGAAGGCAACTTAGGGAAGGGTACCAAATGGACCATCTTGGAAAAACGATCACACACCACCCAGATGACAGACATTCCTTGAGACACCGGAAGATCAGAAATGAAATCCATGGAAATGTGTGTCCAAGGCCTCTTCGGGACGGGCAAGGGCAGAAGCAACCCGCTAGCACGAGAACAACAAGGCTTAGCCCGAGCACAAGTCCCACAGGACTGCACAAATGACCGCACATCCCGTGACAAGGAAGGCCACCAAAAGGACCTAGCCACCAAATCTCGGGTACCAAAAATTCCCGGATGCCCTGCCAACACCGGGGAATGAACCTCGGAAATGACTTTGCTGGTCCATTTATCAGGAACAAACAGTCTGTCGGGTGGACAAGAGTCAGGTCTACCAGCCTGAAATCTCTGCAACACACGTCGCAAATCAGGAGATATGGCCGACACGATAACTCCCTCTTTAAGAATACCTGCTGGCTCCGAAACTCCAGGAGAGTCAGGCACAAAGCTCCTAGAAAGAGCATCAGCCTTAACATTCTTCGAACCAGGCAGGTACGAGACCACAAAGTCAAAACGAGAGAAAAACAATGACCAACGAGCCTGTCTAGGATTCAGGCGCTTAGCAGACTCGAGATACATCAGATTTTTGTGATCAGTCAAGACCACCACATGATGCTTAGCACCCTCGAGCCAATGACGCCACTCCTCAAATGCCCACTTCATGGCCAACAACTCCCGATTACCAACATCATAGTTCCGCTCAGCAGGCGAAAACTTCCTAGAGAAAAAAGCACATGGTCTCATCACAGAGCAACCAGAGCCTCTCTGCGACAAAACAGCCCCAGCACCGATCTCAGAAGCATCCACTTCAACCTGAAAGGGAAGTGAGACATCAGGCTGGCACAAAACAGGCGCCGAAGTAAACCGGCGCTTCAGCTCCTGGAAGGCCTCCACGGCTGCAGGGGCCCAATTAGCCACATCAGAACCTTTCTTGGTCATATCCGTCAAAGGTTTAACAACGCTAGAAAAGTTAGCGATAAAGCGACGGTAGAAATTAGCAAACCCCAAGAACTTCTGAAGACTCTTAACAGACGTGGGCTGAGTCCAATCATGAATAGCTCGGACCTTGACTGGGTCCATCTCCACAGCAGAAGGGGAGAAAATAAAACCCAAAAAGGAAACCTTCTGCACTCCAAAGAGACACTTTGAGCCCTTCACAAACAAAGCATTATCACGCAAAACCTGAAACACCATCCTGACCTGCCTTACATGAGAATCCCAATCATCCGAGAAAACCAGAATATCATCCAGATAAACAATCATAAATTTATCCAGATACTTCCGGAAGATATCATGCATAAAGGACTGAAACACTGAAGGAGCATTAGAGAGCCCAAAGGGCATCACCAAGTATTCAAAATGACCTTCGGGCGTATTGAATGCAGTTTTCCATTCATCTCCCTGCCTAATGCGCACAAGGTTGTACGCACCACGAAGATCTATCTTGGTGAACCACTTGGCACCCTTAATCCGAGCAAACAAGTCTGACAATAGTGGCAAAGGATACTGAAACTTAACAGTGATTTTATTAAGAAGCCGATAGTCTATACAAGGTCTCAAAGACCCGTCCTTCTTGGCCACAAAAAAGAATCCCGCACCAAGAGGGGAAGAGGATGGACGAATATGCCCCTTCTCCAAAGACTCCTTGACATAAGAACGCATCGCGGCATGCTCGGGTACAGACAAATTAAATAATCGTCCCTTAGGAAATTTACTGCCTGGAATCAAATCTATAGCGCAGTCACAGTCCCTATGAGGAGGAAGAGCACTGGACCTGGACTTACTGAATACATCCTGATAGTCACACAAATACTCAGGAACCTCTGAAGGAGTAGAAGTAGCAATAGACACCGGCGGAGAATCGCAATGAATTCCCTGACAACCCCAACTCGACACAGCCATAGCCTTCCAATCCAAAACAGGATTATGGATCTGTAACCATGGCAGACCTAACACGACCAAATCATTCATTTTATGCAGAACAAGAAAACGAATCACCTCCCGATGTTCAGGAGTCATGCACATGGTCACTTGTGTCCAATACTGTGGTTTATTTTCTGCCAGTGGCGTAGCATCAATTCCTCTGAGAGGAATAGGAACTTTTAAAGGCTCCAGGACAAAACCACAGCGCTTGGCAAACGACAAGTCCATAAGACTCAGGGCAGCACCTGAATCCACAAACGCCATAACAGGGTAGGAAGACAATGAACAAATTAAAGTCACAGACAAAATAAATTTAGGCTGCAAATTACCAATGGTGACAGGACTGACAACCTTGGTTAGGCGTTTAGAGCATGCTGATATAACATGTGTAGAATCACCACAGTAAAAACACAGCCCATTCTGTCGTCTATGATTTTGTCGTTCGGTTCTAGTCAGGATTCTATCACATTGCATTGCTGGATCGGGGTTTCTATCACATTGCATTGAAACAGGTGTCTGTTCAGACAACACCGCCAGAGGATTAGAGGATTTGCGCTCGCGCAAACGCCGATCAATCTGAATAGCCAGCGCCATAGAATCATTCAGACTTGTAGGAATTGTGAAACCCACCATCACATTCTTAATGGCTTCAGAAAGGCCATTTCTGAAATTTGCGGCCAGAGCACATTCATTCCATTGAGTAAGCACGGACCATTTCCGAAATTTTTGGCAATACACTTCGGCTTCATCCTGGCCCTGAGAGATAGCCAGTAGAGCTTTTTCTGCCTGAATTTCAAGATTAGGCTCCTCATAAAGCAATCCGAGCGCCAGAAAAAACACATCAACATCCGCCAATGCCGGATCTCCTGGCGCTAACGAGAAAGCCCAATCCTGAGGGTCGCCACGCAAAAAGGAGATAACAATTTTAACTTGCTGAGCTGAATCTCCAGACGAACGAGGTTTCAAAGATAGAAACAATTTACAATTATTCCTAAAATTCCTAAATTTAAATCGATCTCCAGAGAACAGCTCAGGAATAGGTATCTTAGGCTCAGACATAGGACTGCTAACAACAAAATCCTGAATGCTCTGCACTCGTGCAGCAAGCTGATCCACACTAGTAATCAAGGTCTGAACATTCATGTCTGCAGCAAAGCTTACAGCCACTCTGAGAAAAAGGGGAAGGAAGAAAGAGGAGAAGAAAAAAAAAAAAAACTCAGAACTCCTTTTCTTTTAATCCCACTTCTGCAATGCATTAACTATTCATAGGCCTGGCATACTGTTATGATCCCAATGGCAAGGATCTCAGAGATTACAGCAAAGTCTGCAGACATAAATACCAGCTCATAGGGACGTGGTAACTAGGCTGACCATATACCTGATCCTAGCACAAACACTAACAGTAGCCGGGGAACGTGCCTACGTTGATCCTAGACGTCTCGCGCCAGCCAGAGAACTAACTAACCCTATCAGGGAAAATAAGACCTCTCTTGCCTCCAGAGAAAAGACCCCAAAGTAATACAAGCCCCCAACAAATAATAACGGTGAGGTAAGAAGAAAAGACAAACGTAAGAATGAACTAGATTTTAGCAAAGAGAGGCCCACTGACTAATAGCAGAAAATAGTAAGATGACTTATATGGTCAGCAAAAAACCCTGCAAAATATCCACGCTGAATATCCAAGAACCCCCAAACCGACTAACGGTGAGGGGGGAGAATACCAGCCCCCTAGAGCTTCCAGCAATAACAGGAATCACATTTTATACAAGCTGGACAAAAATATGAACAAAGCAAAATAACAAAATAAGAAAGCAGGACTTAGCTTATCTTGCAAGGAACCAGGACCTGAAGACAGGAGCAAACAGAAATGAACTGATTACAACGTTGCCAGGCACTGGACTGAGAATCCAGGAAGTTTAAATAGCAACACCGCAGGCCTAACGAAGCAGGTGAGTACCAACCTGGTAAAAGACAATCCAAGTGCCAAATCACTAGTGACCACAAGAGGGAGCCAAGAAGTATAGTTCACAACACTTTTTGTGCTAAGATGGGCATTGATTTGTCGTTTTCATCTGCCTTTCATCCTCAGACTAATGGCCAAACGGAGCGAACCAATCAGACGCTGGAGGCTTATTTGAGATGTTTTGTTTCTGCGGATCAGGATGATTGGGTGACCTTCTTGCCATTGGCTGAGTTTGCCCTCAATAATCGGGCTAGTTCCGCTACTTTGGTTTCGCCATTTTTCTGCAACTCTGGTTTTCATCCTCGTTTTTCCTCGGGTCATGTTGAACCTTCTGACTGTCCTGGGGTGGATTCCGTGGTGGATAGGTTGCAGCGGATTTGGAATCATGTGGTGGACAACTTGAAGTTGTCACAGGAGAAGGCTCAGCGTTTTGCCAACCGCCGCCGCGGTGTGGGTCCCCGACTTCGTGTTGGGGATTTGGTTTGGTTATCTTCTCGGTATGTCCCTCTGAAGGTTTCCTCTCCTAAGTTTAAGCCTCGCTTTATTGGTCCTTATAAAATTTTGGAAGTCCTTAATCCAGTGTCTTTTCGTTTGGATCTTCCGGTGTCATTTGCCATTCACAATGTGTTCCATAGGTCTCTGTTACGGCGGTACGTTGTGCCTGTGGTTCCTGCTGTTGACCCTCCGGCTCCGGTGTTGGTTGAGGGCGAGTTGGAGTACGTGGTGGAGAAGATCTTGGATTCTCGTCTCTCTAGACGGAGGCTTCAGTATCTGGTCAAATGGAAGGGCTATGGTCAGGAGGATAATTCCTGGGTGGTCGCCTCTGATGTTCATGCGGCCGATTTGGTGCGTGCCTTTCACGCTGCTCATCCTGATCGTCCTGGTGGTCTTGGTGAGGGTTCGGTGACCCCTCCTTAAAGGGGGGGTACTGTTGTGAACTATATTTCTTGGCTCCCTCTTGTGGTCACTAGCGGTATTACACTTGGATCATCTTTCTCCAGGTTGGTACCCACCTGGTTCGTTAGGCCTTGGGTGTTCCTATTTAGACTTCCTGGAAACTCAGTCTAGTGCCTGGAATCGATGTAGTCAGTCTATGTCTGTTTGCTCCTGACTCCTGGTCTCCTGTTCTTTGCAAGATAAGCTAAGTGCTTTCTTATTTTTGTTTATTCGCTTTGCTTCTATTTTGTTCCAGATTGTTCATAATGTGATTCCTGATTTTTGCTGGAAGCTCTGGGGGGCTGATATTCTCCCCCCACACCGTTAGTCGGTGCGGGGGTTCTTGGATTTTCAGCGTGGATATTTTTGTAGGGTTTTTGCTGACCGTATAAGTCTCCTTCCTATTTTCTGCTATTAATTAGTGGCCTCTCTTTGCTAAATCTAGTTCATTCTTACAATTGTCTTTTCTTCTTACCTCACCGTTATTATTTGTTGGGGGCTTGTATTATAACTTTGGGGTACTTTCTCTTGAGGCAAGTGAGGTCTTATTTTCTCTGAAAGGGTTAGTTAGTTCTCCGGCTGGTGCGAGACGTCTAGAATCAACGTAGGTACGTTCCCCGGCTACTTCTAGTTGTTGTGCTAGGATTAGATATACGGTCAGCCAAGTTACCACCTTCCTATGAGCTGGCTTTTGTGTTTGTGGACTTAGCTGGAACTTCTGAGATCCTCTACCACTAGGATCATAACAGGTAAGGTTAGTATGAGTAGGAAAAAAGCCAAGTTTTTGTTGGTGTGTAAGAGACTTAATGTCACGATCAATGAAAGAAATGAAAGTTTCAACTGCATGGTAAGAGTGTGGGGGTGAAAAAGTGCTAGCGTTGCGTAGACCAAGAGAGGCAATAGATAAATCAGTTACATTTTCGGAAGTGGTTGAGGTACTTGGTCCAACAGCGGCCCCTGTACCAAAATTAGTTTTAAGTCTGATGGATCTGTAAAACCGGTGTAGGTCCTTTTCCAACTGGAATGAGTCCCAATGGAGAATAGGGCAAAAAGATAGTCCTTTTTGCAACACTGATAGTTCCGCGGGGGACAGGGTATAACTTGATATGTTCGAGTCGAATCTTCTTTGCATGGGGCGTCGTCGCCAGGATGTGTACGTGGTGGAATCGCTGCATCTGTAAACACGGTTGTTCAGATAATCGTCGTTATCTCTTTGAAATTTCTGCCTTTTGCGGTCCTGGAGATTCTTCTGACGTTCGGCGATGATTTTTTCCGTTTTCTCTTTCAAGGTAGACCACTCGGTAGGAGAGAGAGTAGCTACTAGTTGACTTTCAATGGCCTGGATACTATTTTTAGCGTCAGATATTTCCTTCTGGAGGTACTCCACGGTTGAAATAATAATGTCTAATGAACACTTGTTAAGTATTAATTGGTACTTGTCACAATACTCCTGATTTTTTCCTTCTTTTCAGGCCTTATGTGTGCTACAGTACGAAGCACATCCTGGCGACGCCCAATGCAAAGAAGATTCGACTCACACAGCTCTGGCAGCGATTCATCTGCAGGTTCAACCAGGCTGCCTTTTTTAGCGAAAAGACACAGGGGAGGACACCAACACGGAGACCAATCCAACAGGCGAGGAGAAAGAATGGCAACGCGCAGCCAGGTAAGCCATCCAACCTGGTGATGAACATTTCAAGTTATACCCTGTCCCCCGCGGAACTATCAGTGTTGCAAAAAGGACTATCTTTTTGCCCTACCCCCCATTGGGACTCATTCCAGTTGGAAAAGGACCTACACCGGTTTTACAGATCCATCAGACTTAAAACTCATTTTGGTACAGGGGCCGCTGTTGGACCAAGTACCTCAACCACTTCCGAAAATGTAACTGATTTATCTACTGCCTCTCTGGGTCTACGCAACGCTAGCACTTTTTCACCCCCACACTCTTACCATGCAGTTGAAACTTTCATTTCTTTCATTGATCGTGACAATAAGTCTCTTACACACCAACAAAAACTTGGCTTTTTTCCTACTCATACTAACCTTACCCTTGATGAGAAACAGGCACTCATGGCTCTACGATCCAACAGGAATATAATTATTAAGCCAGCTGATAAAGGGGGTGCCACTGTCGTGATTAACCGGTCTCAATATCATGATGAGGTACTCCGACAACTATCTGACACGGATACCTATAAGGTCATTTATAGGGATCCTACCCCTAGAATTACTCAACTCATACAGGACCTCCTTACTTCACACCTGGACAATAGGACCATAGACACTAAAACAGCAACTTATCTCAAAAACCCTCATCCAATAATCCCTGTCTTCTACATCCTACCAAAAAATCCACAAATCCCTCAGTAACCCCCCCGGGTGGGCCCATCGTGGCCTCCACCGACTCCATCTTCTCACCTCTTTCAATTTTCCTGGAAAAAATCCTGACACCCCTCATCAAGGGGACAAGGTCCTTCCTCCTGGATATGAGCCAATTCCTAGGTATTATTAAACATATCCAACAAGTACCCGAATGCAGTCTATTGGTTTCTTTAGACGTAAATAGCTTATATACGTCTATTTCCCATGATAAGGGCATTCTAGCAACAAAGGACCTACTGGATAAATCTGACATGTCTCGCAACTCCATCAATTTCTGCCTTGACCTACTAAAGGTAGTACTCTACGAAAACTACTTCCTCTATAAGGACACATATTACGTACAGGCACGGGGGACCGCAATGGGCTCGAACGTAGCGCCGGCCTACGCTAATGCCTATATGCACTTTTTTGAGGAACAATACATATATAACAGTTAATTTTTTCTCCAATATGTGATTGAATATCATCGCTATATAGATGATATTTTCCTGATCAGGATGGGTACACCTGACACACTCAACAATTTCCACAGATATCTTAACCCCATCTTCCAGGAACTACAGTTCACAATGAACTCTAGCACTACACAGATTGCCTTCCTTGACACTCTGGTCCTAAAAGACCACAGGGGAGTTTTAAGCACAGATCTCCATACTAAACCTACCGACTGTAATAGTCTATTACTATACTCAAGCTGTCACCCTAAGTCCACCAAGGACAGCCTACCCCGTTCCCAGATTAAAAGGGTGTCTCGGATAGTATCTGACCCAGAGACACGTCATACCAGACTTAATCTAATGTCGCTGAAGTTCCAGGATAGGGAATATCCGTCCGCACTCCTTAAGCATGAATTGGCACTCTCCTCTACTTCTGAGGAAACCAGGCTCCCCAAACAACCACAAGAGAGGGTACCATTTGTACACACTCATCACCCTTTCATGCCTAAAGTCCATTCGGCAATCAGAAAACATTGGCCTCTTTTGGGTAGGGCTTACCCCAACATACCCTCCTTCCAGACACCAGTACTGACGAGCACAAGACGACCCCCAAACATAAAAGACCAGATTGTTAGGGCTGACATAGGCAGTGCACGTTCAGAACTCACCCAACAACTACTCAGCACACGCCGTCACAGCACATTCCCGTGTCTTAATTGTGCTGCCTGCTCCAACGTAATCAGGTCAGACAGTGTCACACATCCAAGGACCGGTAAGTCCTTTCCCATTCGAGGTTTTTTTACCTGTGAATCCAATTTCCTAATCTATATAATCAAATGCCCATGTGGCCTTCTCTATGTTGGAGAGACGATACTGCATGTAAGAGATCGCATCGCCAGTCATAAATCCACGATAAGATGTGGTATAACATAGCTCCCCTTGCCTGCCCACTTTACAGCAGCTAGACATTCAGTAGCGCAACTCAAATTTCAAGTTATAGAACAGGTACCATGACCCAGGCGTGGGGGTAACCACATCAAGCTATTAAGGTCAAGAGAAGACATATTGGATATATACTCTTGATACATTAGCGCCGAAGGGCCTGAATACAGAAATAGACTGGTTGCTATAATCATGTTACTGACATCTTTTTTTTCTCTCCCTCTGCATAGACCCGTTGACCATGATGGTGAGTCAAATATCTATCTGTTATGACTACCCTCCCCCTCTAGGTTTTTTGTTCATTATTTTAGTTTTTTATTTTTTATTTATTTTTTATTTTTTTGTTTTCTAGTTCGTTGTGTTTTAATTTTTCATTTTTTGGTTTTTCATTTTGTTACTTATTTTCCATTTAGTTTTCTTAAGGTTTTCTTTGGTTTCACTCCCCACCTCCATTCTATTCATTTTCATTACTTTAATTTTTTATATTTTTTTCCCCATTCTATTATTTTCCACATATTTTTTTATTCATTATTTTTATAATTATTCTTATTTTTTTCACTTATTTTCATTTAAAGTTTTTACTTTTATCATTTTCATTATCATTATCATTTTCTTGCCAATACTTTGTCAATTTTGTTGCCACCTTGCTCTTTGCATATTCCTGGGTTCGCTCTTTTACTTTCACATAGGTTCCTGTGGGATCCTTACCAATAGGCTTCACAGGCCCTGCAATAGATGTAGGGTTTAGATGTTATACCAGACAGCGCCGACGCTACTATAACCCATTACACCTAGTGGTCATATTCCTATAGCGCTCCCTCTTTCATTTAGTGCCCGCGCATGCGCACTCTGCTATACACATCACGCGGCAGGACTTCCGGTACCGGGTGATGCACTTCCGGTACCGCGGGTCCCTTCACGCTTATATAACGGGGCCAGGACACTACACACCATGTGCCTGATCCAGCAAGGCGCAGGAGTGCCGCTTATACCGTAAACTTGCCAAGTAATCCCCATTACCTTATCCTAGCGGTGCAGCGTGGGGGTGTCAGTGCTGGGAGCGGCGGCGGCTGCTGTGTTCTGGTGCGGCGGCTCCTCTTCTGTGTGGGGCCTCTGTGCTGTGAGGTGGCGGCGGCAGCGGCGTATCTTTATCCAGTTGGGGCTCCTCTGGCATCTCCTTAGCCCTGGAGGCCCCGCCGCAACTCCATCGGTGCAATGTGGTGGCCTCCGGGAAAATGGCCGCTGCTCAGATTCAGATCTCGTGTCCCGAGATTTCGGGACGAGATCTGAATCTGAGCAGCGGCCATTTTCCCTGAGGCCACCGCATCGCACCTATTGAGCTGCCTCCGGGAAAATGGCCGCTGCATTGCACCGATGGAGTTGCGGCGTGGCCTCCAGGGCTAAGGAGATGCCGGAGGAGCCCCAACTGGATAAAGATATGCCGTCGCCACCGCCACCGCACAGCACAGAGGCCCCACACAGAAGAGGAGCCGCCGCACCAGAGCACAGCAGCCGCCGCACCAGAGCACAGCAGCCGCCGCCGCCACTCCCAGCACTGAGACCCCCACGCTGCACCGCTACGATAAGGTAATGGGGGATACTCACTTTCCTGTGAGACGCCCCCTCGTCATCAGGATCACTCCCCCCCCCCCAAAAAGGCACATATTCACCGGCCCTATAAGACGACATAGGGTGTATAAGAAGACCCCCGACTTTTAAGAAGATTTTATATTTTAACTGGTAAAGTTGGGGGGTCGTCTTATACGCCCAGTCGTCTTATACGCCGGAAAATACGGTATATGCATTTACTTTAGAGGTATGACATCCTATCAATAGCCCTGCTAACACCCTGTATTCCCCACAAATACTCTATAAATTTTCCAAGTACGGAAACGCCGCTTGCTCTCCAGCACTGCCAGGTAATACCCTGCTCCACCACATAGTACGCTACTCCATCTGCACCCTTTTATATATACACCTTAATCCTATATATATCTAATACAGATTTCATCTGCGGTACAACAAGACAAGGCAACCCATATACCATTATCATATTATATAAGGTAAACTCCCTTTATCTTTGAGGTATTAGGTTTGGCACTTCATTGGCAGTCCCAATTAACACTTTCTTTTCCTTACAGATATCCCATACATTTCAAGGACACTATTTGTGCTATACGTTTATTCACCTTGCTAAGGTAAATCGCCTCCATAGTTATACATTAAGCTACCATATTCCTCTTACCTTGGGATTCTATATTTTCTTGGGACCCTAGCCCTTTAATTATCCGATTATATCATATACTTTATAATCCTGTACGGGACCATGTCCTTGCCTGTTATAGTCTTCCTTCTATCCGGAGACAGATTGAAATGTCTAGTGTATGTTATGTAATGTAATGTATATATTTTTTTCCTTCTTTTCGGGCCTTATGTGTGCTGCAGTTTGAAGCACAATGTTTCCTATGTATATTCTCTGTATTGTTACTTATATATATTTTGTTTTTTCCAGCGTCCACATGATAAAGACTCGGGAAGAGTCGAAACGTTGTCAGTTTGACTTCTGGTTGCCTACTGCATTGTTGAGTACTATATTTGTAGCACTTTAATAAATTATGAGTTTGTCACAATATATATCCTCAGAGTGTGCAGTGTACTAAATTTATCTCTAGTGTATTAGGACATCTCTACACCACCACCTCGCCATTCTATTCCTAGTGCACACCATTTTCTCCCCAGCATTTTACACTTGGCGTAGTAAAGTAGGCAGGTCCTGTAAATTGCAGCAGGGAATGAGAAGAATTTGGGAATAAATCAAAGGCCGGAAAGAAACCCTTGCTGCTATCCTGGAGTACAGTGACCTACCCAGAGGTAACTCATGGCTAAAGGCGGAAGAAGTTAGAGGGGAGGTGCGGAGCATCAGAAGCACCCCAGCAGTTGTCCCAAGATTTGCTCCCAGTTCGTGGAATGAAGAGGGAAAGGAAATGAGGTATGCCTCTCAGAGAGGTCGACGATCCAGACTGAGGCGCCCACTAGACAGGCCCAGAAGCAGGTGTTGGACGTGTGGAGGAATGGGACACCTTTCCAGAAGTTGCCCTATTGGAGACAGACAATGGAGAAAATCCGTTCATCCCTCCAAAGGACCTGCTAATTGGAGAGAATCGTCGCCCCTGGGAAAAAAGTTACAGTGAGAAGAGAGAGGCCATGCCGAGAGCCAGACAGAGTCACAACGTCGAACACCGAGAAGAGATGAAGAAGGGGTCACCCCGTCTGCGGTGAGATGTCTGCGCTGTCCAGGCTCATGGAGGCGAGTTTGGTGGAACTCCATCCTGGGTCCGAAGGTCCCGTCTGCAAGTCTCGATCAGAAGGAGAAGAAGGGGTGTCTACTTGAGGAGCCCACCAGAGTAAATAGTTACCTTGCCCACCACAAGCTCCCAACAGAAGAGAGAAGGTGACCAGTGTTTCTGGGACGTCCACTTCTATGGTACCCGATTGTGGGAAGAATGAGCCACTTATTGTGTCCTCTGGAGTGGAGAGTTTGCCTCCCGTCAGCACAAGGGACCCTGATTCAGTGGAAGAGTTGCAAGATGCCCCTGAGGTACCTCCTCCAGCAGTAAAGGACTGTGAAGAGGAAGTAGGTCCTGAGACACTACCTCCAGCAGCTCTGGAGTATGGAGAGGGAGAGTTTCTCGACTTGACAGATGTTGACCCAGAAGAGATTGCTGATTCATGGGACCTGAATGGACCCCTGTTCCCCGCTACCCTACCTGAAGTTCAGAGTGACTAACAAGCTGTACTGGCAGAATGTGATGCAGGAGAGGCAAAAGCAGATGCAGAAATTGTGGGCATCTGTCGGCCCACAGAAGACTGTATTGGAGTACGACGAAGCCTCGCCAGTGGAATGGCGAGTTAAAAGAGAGGGGGAGTGTAAGGAGAGAGACCGGACCTCAGGTACCTGCATGCCGGGTCCGGAACTAGAAAGGCTGCATCCTCTGTTCCAGGGGAAAAGCCTGAGAGGGGTGGACCTTCCCCTGCTAAATGAGGGAAGCATGAGAGAGACGGGCTCTGCTTCCCTTGTCCCCTGCATGGAGTACCGACGCTGAGAGGGGTCGCATAGAAAGAGCCCCGTAGCCTGCAGAGCCAAGCGTGTACAGTAGAACACCAGAGAGAGAGAGACCGCTGCGGAGCAGTGCAAAGCAGAGCCGAGCTGTGTTCATAGAGCTGAGACATGCACACAGGGTAGAGCTAAGGCAGCCGTGCTGCAGCCAGAGAGAGAAGTGTCATGCCAAGCTCTGAGAACATCGGCAGTGTGCAAGCTAAGCCAGACGTCACCCGTCACCAACAGTGGGGACCAGAGAGAAAGGGACGTACAGCGTGAGTCCGGTGACTGTCAGAAAGCAAGGCACAGAACGCTCCGTGTCTGTGAGTATAACACACGTGCCCCATACGAGTGACCGAGGACAGAACAGACCCTTGTATCCTGACCTGCTGTTAAACAACTTCTGAGCCACGTGGGGCCCGTACCCGATCGTGATCCCTTTGACCGTCAGCCACTTTGGGCTCGCTTGACCGAGACTGTGAGGAGAGTTGTGCAGGAGTCTCTTTGAGCTTAAACAGTAGTCGTGGCCCTTACCTTTGCAGGAAGCTACAGTATATGGACTTGCGGCAGTGGAAAGTACCGGAGACAAACCACTGTCACCAGAAGACAGGGTATTGTTGTCTGCTTGACCCCATTAACGAGGACACTGCATCAGCGTTGCCAGCACCATTGAGTTCACATCGGGAGCTGCAGTATTGACTTCCTTATACTGTATATTTGCTAATATTTGAACCTTTGTATTGTACTCTGCCTTCAATACTGTTTCCTTTAATACTGTTTAACTCTTTACCTCCCTGCGTGGGGTATCTCCACTGTAAATAAACCTGTTAATCCTTGCAGCAAAAGGAGGCAGGAAGCTTCCTGAACAGGAGTGCGATTTTAGCCGGGGCATTGACAGACTCCCAAGGAGGGAGAGGATCTGCTGCCACGGGCACCAACGGACATTGCCAGACCCCCAGGAGGTAGAAGATCTGCTGCCCCAGACTAAGGATCAAGGATTAAAGGGAACCCGTCACCCCCAAAATCGAAGGTGAATTAAGCCCATCGCCATCAGGGGCTTATCTACAGCACTCTGTAATGCTGTAGATAAGCCCCCAATGTATCCTGAAAGATGAGAAAAAGAGGTTTGATTATACTCACCCAGGGGTGGTCCCGTCCGATGGGCATCACTGTCTGGTCCGGGGCCTACCGTCTTCTTACGATGATGTCCTCTTCTTGTCTTCACACTGCGGCTCTGGCGCAGGCGTACTTTGTCTGCCCTGTTGAGGGCAGAGCAAAGTACTGCAGTGCGCAAGCCCCGGGAAAGGTCAGAGAGGCCTGCGCACTGCAGTACTTTGCTCTGCCCTCAACAGGGCAAAGTATGCCTGCGCCAGAGCCACAGCGTGAAGACAAGAAGACATCATCGTAAGAAGATGGAAAGCGCCGGACCGCGACGCCCATCGGATCGGACCGCCTGCCCAGGTGAGTATAATCTAACCTTTTTCTCATCTTTCAGGATACATCGGGGGCTTATCTACAGCATTCCAGAATGCTGTAGATAAGCCCCTGATGCCGGTGGGCTTAGCTCACCTTCGATTTTGGGGGTGACAAGTTCCCTTTAAGGACTAAGGATTCAAGGACTGCAACACTGGCCCCAGGACTCTGGAAGGCCCCTCACTGAAGGGACTTTAAGCATCCAGATTCCAGCGTGAAGGACTACTCGCTAAATCTCAGCTACAGTGGCTGCTGTGGGTACGGCTGTGGACAGTGTCAGGGAAAGAGCAGGAATCCAGTGTTGTACTTTACTTCATCATCCCTGTCATTTTCATCATCCTTGTTATTAAAAAAATGCGTTCACTGTTGGACTATAGACCGTGCCTGTGGATTGTGTTCATTGGATCCATCGCTGTACAAGGTACCCAGGGTGTTTACTGACTGTTCCCTAATTTGGTTCGGCTGGGACTACCACCCTGGGTGACCTTTTTACAGAACCACTTCCTAATAATGGGAACATTGTTTTCAGGAGGCTCTGTTGTACGTCTCTTCAAAGGGGTATTGGGGTGCGTTTAAATTTTGGTCAGGCCTTGCATTCACTGCATAGGCCAGCAGTATGGGAGAACCAATTCCTAAAAATGGGAACATTCTTTTCAGGAGGCCCTCCTGTACGTCTCTTGAAAGGGGTATTGGGGTGCATCTAAATTTTGGTCAGGCCTTGCGTTCACTGCTTTGGCAAACAGTGTGGGAGACCCACTTCCTAATGGAACATTATTTTCAGGAGGCCCTGCTGTACGTTTCTTCAAAGGGCTATTGGGGTGCGTCTAAATTTTGTTAGGCCTTGCATTCACTGCATAAGCAAACAGTATGGGAGAACCACTTCCTAATAATGGGAACATTGTTTTCAGGAGGCCCATCCAAGTTTTGTGCAGCCTTGCCACTCACTGCATAGGTAATAACAGTATAGGTGACCCACTGTTTAAAAATGGGAACAACAAAGCATAGTCGGCTGATGGATCGCTAAGAATAGTAAAGGCCCTCCTTCATAAATGAAATAGGATGAGTCTGATATGTCACACACCATATGGCCAGCTAAGGTTGTAAAATGTTAAAATAACATTTCCCCGTTGAATGCATTTGTCTTGGTTGAAAGCAATGCTAAAGTTCAAAAACGCATCAAAACGCTACTTGTGAACATAGCCCAAGGTGTGGAGGAGCATTTTTGTTTTTGGTTATTTATTTTGCCTTATATACAAGTCATTACCCTGGAAAGGATGTTCCTTTACATATTTCCCAGGAAAATCCATTTTGGTTTCGGTTTTGTCTATTTTATTGTGAGTCTGTAAAAGTGGCGCAAGACGGACAGCATTGTTCACAGACGGACAGCATTGTTCACAGCAGTGACCTGGGAGTCAGAAATGCTTCCAAGGGTCTTCCCCATGATGTTACTATGTCATTTGGGCACTGTTCCCATCTATTTCCGCAATTTCTAGACCCTCTAAAGACCGCCGGAAAAATGGTCGAGTTTTCCATATACTTACATTGGGCTTGTTGCTCGGGTCGAGCATCCAAGCATTCCAATTTGCTCGACCCAAGCAACGAGCACCCAAGCATTTTAGTTCTCGCCCATCACTATTAGTGACTGAGAATTACAAAACTGATCATTAATAAAAACCACAATACTAACAACACTGTAATTACCACTGGTTACATTATACACAAGAGCTCTGCAGATAGTATATGGTGTATAGTGTAACTGCACAGGTACTACAGTGATCACCGGTGACATTATACACAGGAGCTCTGTATATAGTGTCAGTGTACATGTAATACAGTGATCATCGGTGACATTATGCACAGGAACTCTGGATATATTGTCAGTGTACAGGTAATAAAGTGACTCACCAATGACAATATACACAGACCAACGCCATTGGAGTCAATAGGAGTACAGATAAGTGAATATGTTCGGAAACGATCATCAAACATAAAATCGGCATGAATATGGTACAAATATGGCATAGGTAACACACTGACCTACCAGAGATGTCCCTATTTGAAGTCCTTCATCTTCGCTTTTCTTCTTTAACTGGCACAGACCGCCATCACTTCTTCCAGGAAGGACTTGTCCATGCAGAAAATAACACAGAGTGATCCAGAACTGATCTCTTTTAGAGCACATTCCCCACTTATTCTCGGACTTATACACTAGGCCGGATGAAGGAAAGAGGTTACATAGTTCCTCCCTGCACAATAACAGAACCTCCCTTTTTTTCCCCCATGAAAAAAGGTATTCTGAAAAGTAAATATTACAGTAGTAATATTCCCTAATTGGCACCTACAGAAATTACCTTATTTTTCAGACTATAAGACAAACTTTTTTCCTCCCAAAATGTGGAGGAAAAAGGGGGATGCATCTTATAGTCCGGATGTATGGGCTCTGGCTGTGGTGGGGAGGCGGGGGCGCAGTTTCGGCAGAGCATCGGGTCACAGGAGGCTGGACCTGGCCTATGAGTATCCATTCTTCTTCAGTAGCGTGCAGTGTCAGCCAGAACCTTCCTGCAGCTGCCGGCAGTCATGTGTGCCGATACCTAAGTATCGACACACATGACCGACGGCCACAGCAGGAAGCCGCTGGCTGACACTGCGTGCTACTGCAGAGGAATGGATACTCACCACTCTCTGCGATGAACAGTCCCATTTAGTATATCGGCAGCTGTGCTCTGACGTCCCTGCCATGCGCTGCTTACAAGCATTGAGCAGCTGCTGGCACCAGAGCAGTATGCTGCGAGCGAGCGACTAGTAGGTGAATGTGTTCTGTCTCCGCCATCTAAATTGTTACCTCCATTATCTGTTTGTATAATTTGCAGTTTCTCAGCCAGTATACAGGACTTGATATATTCATACCTTTATCTGTAGTGCTTTGGCTCCCTCTACCGGTCAGAGATATGTTGACTGTTCTATTTTTCTGCTATGTATTTTTTATGTCTGATCCTCCTTTGCAATGCATTATGGTAGCTCAGCCCACATTTCCCTCCAGTTTTCATTCACTTCCTCTAGTTTGCCTTCCAGGGAAGACACTTACACTTCATTCCCCTTGCGATTGCATTGCCGGTATGTCTTTATGTTTTTCTCTAGATAATTCCTGCTCTATATTAGCCTAGCCTAACCAGTTGTACTCCTAGTTCAGTTACTAGCCTTCTAAATGTAATGCATAACGTTTATCATGTGTAGTATGTATTTGTTCCCTACCATGCACTGATTCTATGTATATCATTGTTCACAGTTTCACCGCATCAATATACCACTACGTTTAATAAAGCACAGACTCAACCACAGTCTCCTTATTGGACCCGGTATAGCGGTTTAGCTGACTGGATAGCTACATGAGCCTGCCTCATTTAGTGAGGACAGAACAGTGAAATGGCAGCCATCCAACTAGTGGGATTCAAGTCACCGGCTACTCAGAGACTAAATACAGCTACAGCAATCTCTGCACAGCCAAGCACTTTCCCAAGACACCATGTCTCACAAATCGCATAGAACAAGATCTGTTACTTCCGTTTCCTCAAAGACAACATCCATCACCAGCGCGGTTGCCATTGCCCGCGCAAATGCTGAAGCCGCCAAAATACGAGCGAGCTTTGCTGACCAAGAGATGCAACTTAAATTAGAAAAAGCACGCCTAGATGATGAAGAGAGAAGGTCACGCTTAGAGAGAGCACGCATAGATCATGAGAGAGCCGATCAAGAGAGAAGGACACAGTTAGAGAAGGCACGTGTGGATGCCGCCTTAGAAAGCCTAGCAGCAAAAAGGGAAGCTGCCGCAGCCCTCGCTGAAGCGGAATCGCTAGAAGCCGCGCAAAGCCCCAAGCTGCATAGCCAAAGCAGTACGTCGAGTCTGGAGTTTCCTCTACAAGACACACCACAACGCACATCTCAGTATGTTAATGAACTTCCTGATCCAAACTATAACCCTGAACCAGCACCAGAACGAGAATACGACGTCTCCAGCGAAGTGAGCGAGAGTCACCACGAGGCTCAGCTCCAGGACAGAAACAAACTCGAAAACGTGAGACAAAACAACTCTGCTAATGACTACCTTGCCCCTCACCAGGTAACCAACATGGATCACCCTGCTGACACACCGTACGTCAGACCGAAGCAATACGACACCGGCTGGTGCCACCCTGAGGACACTAACAGGTATGAACGCACCTCACATCACTATCAGGGCGATCCATCACCAGTGTACTCCACCGACAACCGGTTCACAACAGAATTTGCCAAGTTCTTCACACGACGTGAACTGGTTGCCAAGGGACTCATGAAATTCACTGACCAAGCTGAAGGTTACAGAGCTTGGAAAGCTTCCTTCCAAAATGTCATTAGAGACTTGGGGCTACAACACAGGGAAGAGATAGACCTGTTAGTCAAATACCTGGGAGGAGAGTCAGTCAAACACGCAGTAAGGATCAGAGACATTAATATAAACCGCCCTGAGACCGGCCTCAAAGAGATCTGGAAGAGGCTGGATGAGTGTTACGGCTCAGCAGAAGTAATAGAAAGAGCCTTGTTCAAAAGAATCGATGACTTTCCTAAAATATCTAACAAAGGTCTCCAGAAACTTAGAGAGCTAAGCGACCTACTAAAGGAAGTCCAAGTTGCCAAATACGAGGACGACCTACAGGGACTTGCATTTCTTGACACAGCCAGAGGTGTTAACCCTATAGTCCAGAAGTTGCCCTACAATCTACAGGAGAGGTGGCTCACACATGGTTCCACGTACAAATACAAACACAGTGTTCCATTTCCTCCCTTCTCCGTTTTTGTAGACTTTATACACCAACAAGCGAGAATTAGAAACGATCCCAGCTTTGACTTTGCGATGCCATATGCCACACCGTCACCACCTGCAAATCCACGCAGAACATCCGTGGCAGTACACAAGACTTATGTTTCTTCTCCAGGTTCTAATTACAGGTCTGCTGGCTGCTCCCAATCAGAGACAAAGGTGCAGGACCCTGACAAGCAGTGCCCACTTCATCAGAAGCCTCATCCTCTCCTGAAATGCAGAGCCTTCAGAGGAAAATCTATGCCAGACCGCAGAAGCTTCCTGAAAGAGAACGGTATCTGCTACAAGTGCTGCTCGTCCACAACTCATCTCGCCAAGGACTGCAAGGTCAGTGTAAAATGCACAGAATGTGGCACCACAGACCATAACACTGCTCTACACCCAGGCCCAGCTCCATGGAGTGCACAAAACACGCCAGCTGACAGTGAGAATGGCGGGGAGGAAAGGAACACTGATACAGCTACGCCAGAGATCACTTCACAATGTACCGAGGTCTGCAAAGGGACAATAGACAGTAGGTCCTGTTCAAAAATATGCCTTGTCAGAGTATACCCAAAAGGCCATAGAGACCAGGCTGTAAGACTGTATGCTATCTTGGATGATCAAAGTAATCGATCCTTGGCTAGATCAACTTTCTTTGACCTATTCAACATCAAAGGGCCAAGCACTCCCTACTCATTAAAGACATGTGCAGGTACTGTGACAACAGCAGGCAGGAAAGCTACAGACTACCAAATCGAGTCATTAGACGGACAATTCTGCCTACCACTACCTACGATCATCGAATGTAACCAGATCCCAGACAACAGATCTGAAATCCCTACGCCAGATGTAGCAATCCATCACGCTCACTTAAAGCGAATAGCACACCTTATACCGGAACTCGACCATCAGGCCCAGATAATTCTGCTGTTGGGGAGAGATATCCTGCAGGTTCATAAAGTGAGACGTCATATCAATGGACTCCACAATGCTCCCTATGCCCAAAAGCTAGACCTAGGATGGGTCATAATTGGCAACGTATGCTTGGGACGCATGCACGCCCCATCTTCTGTGACAAGCATGCTGACAAATACATTGGAGAAAGGACGACCATCTCTGTTTCAACCTTGTAACAATGAGTTCCATGTCAGGGAACTGCCACACAGCATCCAACTGCCCAATCATTTAATAGACTTTACTCACGACAGCAGTATAGTGTCGGGAAGCTATGAGGATCAGTTAGGGTGCACAGTCTTCCAGAGAACTAAACAGGACAACCAAGTGGCAATGTCGGTAGAG
Organism: Ranitomeya variabilis; assembly: GCF_051348905.1. Lineage (NCBI taxonomy): Eukaryota > Metazoa > Chordata > Amphibia > Anura > Dendrobatidae > Ranitomeya > Ranitomeya variabilis. The sequence continues at coordinate 538,295,720 of NC_135232.1, read as the reverse complement.
GACAAGTTGTTCTTAGAGGTAATGGACAAGGGACTCGTTAAAGATGAGACCAACAGCTGGGTTGCACCTCTTCCCTTCAAAACCCACAGACCATGTCTACCGAACAACAAAAATCAGGCATTACAACGTTTCTCCTCTCTCAAACGTAATCTGCAAAAGAAACCAGAGATGAAAGATCACTTTTTCTCCTTCATGTCAAAGATTTTTGAAAACCGTCACGCAGAACTAGCTCCCACTCTCAAAGACTCTGAAGAATGCTGGTTCCTACCCATGTTCGGAGTATACCACCCTAAGAAACCAGGCCAGATTAGAGTCGTGTTCGATTCCAGTGCCAAATTTAATGATGTCTCCCTAAATGACGTTCTATTAACAGGACCAGACCTCAATAACAAACTGCTGGGAGTACTTATGCGCTTCCGTAAGGATTCCATTGCCTTCATCGCTGACATCCAGCAAATGTTCCATTGTTTCCTTGTGAGAGAGAGAGACAGGAACTTCCTAAGATTCTTCTGGTACAGAGACAATGATCCTACTAAAGAAGTCACAGAGTACCGCATGAGAGTGCACATCTTCGGCAACAGTCCTTCCCCTGCCGTCGCCATTTACGGACTCAAAAGGTCAGCTCAGGAAGGAGAAGCAGAATACGGAGAAGATGTCAGAAGATTCATAGAAAAGGACTTTTATGTCGACGACTGTCTCAAAGCAATGCCTTCAATTGAGACTGCCATCAGTCTTCTCAGGAGAGCCCAGGACATGCTTGCCTGCTCGAACCTTAGGCTTCATAAAATAGCCTCAAACAGCCAAGAACTCATGGGAGCATTCCCTTCTCAGGACCTATGTAATGGTCTCAGAGACCTGGACCTGGGGTCAGACCCCGCACCAATGCAACGCAGCCTCGGGCTTCTCTGGAATCTACAGTCAGACACTTTCACCTTTCAGGTCAACCAGGAAGAAAGGCCTTTTACACGTAGAGGCGTCCTGTCTACCATCAACAGTCTGTACGATCCCTTGGGTTTCGCAGCTCCTGTTACTATACAAGGCAAGGCCCTACTAAGAGACTTAACTAGGGAAACATCTGACTGGGATGCACCTCTGCCACCTGATAAGAGGATCCAGTGGGAAGAGTGGAAGAACTCGTTAGCGGCACTCTCCAACCTGAATGTGCCAAGACCATACGCCCCTGTGCCATCTACTGAAATACAAAGCCAAAGACTGTACGTATTTGCAGATGCTTCTGTCAAAGCGATTGCCGCTGTTGCCTACCTGAGAACTGTAGATTCCAAATGTCAGTGCCACATTGGTTTCATTATGGGAAAGGCCAAACTCGCACCACAACCAGAGCACACTATACCCAGGTTAGAGCTTTGTGCCGCAGTCCTAGCCATTGAGTTAGCAGAGTTCATCACATCCGAAATGGATATCGACCTGACACAGGCCAAGTTCTACTCAGACAGCAAAGTAGTCCTGGGATATATCCACAACGAAACCAGGCGATTCTACGTTTATGTCAATAACAGAGTGCTACGAATCAGGAGATCAGTTCATCCAAAGCAGTGGCATTACATACCCACAGACCAGAATCCTGCAGATCATGCAACTAGAGCAGTTGACGCAAGTCGACTAGGAAGCACAACGTGGCTGTCAGGACCAAAACTATTGTACATTGAGGAATGTTTTCCAGACACCTTTAAACTAGTAGGAGAGGACTCAGATGCTGAAATCCGCCCTCAGGTGTCTACACTTCATACAATGACCTCTGTTATCCAGCTTGGATCTTGCAGGTTCGACAGATTCTCAAGTTGGAAGTCACTTACTCGAGCTATTACCTGCCTGACTCATATAGCTCGCTCATTCAAGACCACCAGAACTTGTGGCACAGAAAGATGTAAAGGTTGGCATCTTTGTAAAAATACCTATGTTACCTCCAACTTAGAGTTCTCTAGAAATCACATCATCCTCACTGTTCAAAGAGAAACCTACTTTGCAGAAATCCAATGTCTTATCAACAAAGCTCCAATACCAGTGAGCAGCGTATTGAGAAAACTCGACCCATTCATCGACAACAGTGGCCTACTGAGAGTAGGAGGCCGACTCAAAGAAGCTGAGATGGAGTTTGTGGAGAAATTCCCTCTTATACTTCCCGGAAAATGTCATGTTGCCTACCTAATTGTACAACATTACCACAATCTGGTCAAGCACCAAGGAAGACTATTTACTGAAGGAGCCATCAGGTCTGCCGGTGTGTGGATCGTCGGTGCAAAGAGACTCATCAGTAGTGTCATCTACAAATGTATTACCTGCCGTTAGCTTCGTGGTTCGACTCAAACTCAAAAGATGGCTGACCTACCAGCAGATAGACTCAGCCCAGACCCTCCCTTTACCAGCGTTGGTCTCGATGTGTTTGGGCCTTGGTCAGTTGTTACACGTCGTACTAGAGGCGGCCAAGCCAATAGTAAACGTTGGGCAGTCATGTTCACTTGCATGTCAATCAGAGCCGTCCACATAGAGGTCATTGAGTCCCTCGACACGTCAAGCTTCATCAATGCCTTAAGACGCTTTATTGCCATCCGTGGTCCTATCAAGCACATACGCTCAGACAGAGGTACCAACTTCGTCGGTGCAGCAAAGGAATTGGGAATACCTTCAAATCTAGACTATAAGACTCTTGAGAGGTTCCTCAGTGACCAAAGTTGCACATGGTCATTCAACCCACCTCATTCTTCACATATGGGAGGATCTTGGGAGCGAATGATTGGTCTAGTACGGAGGATTCTTGACTCCACTCTTCTTCAAGAAGGAACAGCGAGGCTCACCCATGAAAGCCTCATCACCTTCATGGCAGAAGCTGCAGCTATAATTAACGCAAGACCCCTGGTTCCAGTTCCTAACGACCCTGAGGAGCCCTTGCTATTGACTCCAGCTACTCTACTTACCCAGAAAACGGGACTGTCCAGTGCCCCTCCAGGAGGATTCGACGCTAAGGACCTCTACAAGCGCCAATGGAGACAGGTACAAAGTCTTGCAAATACTTTCTGGGACAGGTGGCGCAAACAATATTTGTCTACCCTGCAGCCACGTACGAAGTGGCAATCTACTAAACCTAATCTGAACATAGGTGACCTTGTTCTTGTGAAGGACTGTCAAATTCACCGGAACCAGTGGCCACTTGGTCTAGTTACCGCAACGTTCCCGAGCAAGGACGGCAACGTCCGCAAAGTTGAACTAAGGATGACCAAAGGGAATGAACCTAAGACATTTTCCAGACCGGTATCTGAACTGGTCCTATTGTTGCCTTCAGAAGAAAGGAGTAGTGACATCCGTTGATGTCAGACGGGGAGTGTTCTGTCTCCGCCATCTAAATTGTTACCTCCATTATCTGTTTGTATAATTTGCAGTTTCTCAGCCAGTATACAGGACTTGATATATTCATACCTTTATCTGTAGTGCTTTGGCTCCCTCTAGCGGTCAGAGATATGCTGACTGTTCTATTTTTCTGCTATGTATTTTTTATGTCTGATCCTCCTTTGCAATGCATTATGGTAGCTCAGCCCACATTTCCCTCCAGTTTTCATTCACTTCCTCTAGTTTGCCTTCCAGGGAAGACGCTTACACTTCATTCCCCTTGCGATTGCATTGCCGGTATGTCTTTATGTTTTTCTCTAGATAATTCCTGCTCTATATTAGCCTAGCCTAACCAGTTGTACTCCTAGTTCAGTTACTAGCCTTCTAAATGTAATGCATAACGTTTATCATGTGTAGTATGTATTTGTTCCCTACCATGCACTGATTCTATGTATATCATTGTTCACAGTTTCACCGCATCAATATACCACTACGTTTAATAAAGCACAGACTCAACCACAGTCTCCTTATTGGACCCGGTATAGCGGTTTAGCTGACTGGATAGCTACATGAGCCTGCCTCATTTAGTGAGGACAGAACAGAATGTAATGTTTTGTTTTTTATTAATGTTTCCGGATGGGGCCATGCATACCAGGAACGGGATGAGGCCAACTATAAAAGAAAAAGGATGGGACCAATCATACCAGGAATGGGATGGGGCCAATTATACCAGAAAAAGGATGGGGCCAATCATACCAGGAACAGGATGGGGTCATTTATACCAGAATAATGATGGGACCAATCGAACCAGGACCATGATGGGGCCAATCATACCAGGACTGGGATGGGGTTGTGCATACCAGGACCGGGTTGGTGCCAATCATACCAGGATAAGGATGGGGACATGCACTTCAGGATAGGGATGAGGGGGCTATGCATACCAGGATAGGGATGAGGGGCCATGTGTATCAGAATGGGGATGAGGTACCATATATACCAGGAAAGGGATATTACAGTACAGAATTGACCATTTTTGCTTCAATTGTTTTCCTAACTTCCTCCTCTAAAACCTAAGTGCGTCTTATGGTCCAGTGTGTCTTATAATCCGAAATATATGGTATGTCCATCCACTTGCCACAATAAACTAATAATGTATGTTCCTCATTTTGGCTTCCATACAGTAATTAAGTCCCTCAACCTGGCCACTTTAATTAATAATGTCCCCCATCTTGGGCCCCAGTGTCCCTGGCCCCCATGTCTCATATCCCCCATGTCCCTGGTCCTCATGTACCTGGTCCCATGTCCCCCATCCCTGGCCTCCATGTCCTAGGCCCCAATGTCTCTGGCCCCTCACATCCCTGGTCCGTGGCTCCCATGTGCCTAGCCCCCATGTCCCTGGTCCCATGTTCCTGGCCCTCCATGTCCCTAGTCCATGGCCCCCATGTCCCTCATGTCCCATGACTCGGGTCCTGGCGCAGCATCATGCAGCATCCACAGAAGAAGAAAAAAATTCTTACCTGCCTGCACTCCCAGCATCTTATCTCTTTAGGTCTGGTGCGGTCGTGTTAAAATGGCCACCAAACTATCAGAGGCTGACGGCGATGGCAGTGCACCTGTCGAAGTCACTTAGTTGAAAGCAGTAAGCCCCCTCTACTTCCTGCTCTGGGGCCGCCGAGGACCCGGGCCCACGTGAGAATTGTCCAGTGTCCCAGTGCTAGAGTTCGACCTTGTGTGAGCAGGATGAGGGTTATCGGTTACACATTTTCTGGTCTTGCATAGCACCCTAGATACCGTACATTATGAGCCCCCACATAGCCTCATATATACATTATGAGCCCCCACATAGCCCCTATATAGTGTGAGCCCTCACATAGCCCCTATACACAGTATGACCCTCCACATAGCCACCTATAAACAGTATGAGCCCCTACATAGCTCCCTACAGTACAGTATGAGCTCTCACATAGGTTGCTATATACAGTATGAGCCCCCTATATACAGCACAAGCCCTCACATAAGCTTTTATATTCAGTACAAACCCTCACATAGACTTCTATACACTAGGTGAAGTACTTGTAGCAATATCATGGTTACTTTCATGAGTTTACCACAACAGAGAGGAGCCAGAAGACTGCATCGCCTGATTTGTCCTACTTCTGCACTGATTGGAAGCACTTCACCTTCATATTAAACTGTACAGGTTTCTTTTAGCAGTGCAGGGGTTAATCTTCTTAGTTGAGAGTTCTTGGAAGCTTTTCTGCATTAAAGCTTTCAGCTGCTCACGGTTAACCACTCCCATCTCCTATATAATCTGGGCCCTGGCAAGCACTCATTGTCAGAGATAGCTTATTCTGCATGGTTGGAGATGGTGGTTTGTGGTTGTTGTTTGAGAAGGCATCTGTTGGATTTATCTGAGACTCTAGTGAGGTTTTGGGTGTGTGCTAATCCCCTTCTCCTACATTGGTTTTTCCCCGGTGTGTACCTCTGTTTGTGTGATTATATTTGTATGATTGGTATTTTCCTTTATAACTATTACTTTGTTAGTCTGGTTGGTGTATTACAGTACAATACTACTTCCCCTCTTCCCTGGGTGAGAGAGGAGTACAGACTGAGGGCGGATTCAGGAGCTAAGGCAAGGTATGAGGCCCCAGCATCTTCACCATCAGAAGTAATCCGGGGAACAGGGCAAGCTAGGGCGACCTTAGCGTTAGGGACAAGGAAGGAGCCCCAGGATACCCAACAACTGAGTTGTGACATTAGCTCTAGCCTAAACATTTTTTTGATCCATTATGGAACCCATCAATCATTTAACATGGCAACTGCAGCAACTCAACCTGGAGGTGGCAGATCTCCACTGTTATTTTTGAGCACCCTTAAACAAAAATAAGGTGGTTGTTTCTGCCTTTCTAGACAGTGAGGTGGGGTTTAATTTTAATCGGAACTAGGTTCGGCCAGGGCCACAAACCACATACACTGTCCAAACATATACCCATTGACCCCACACCCTTAAGATGGGTATTATACTCATGTTGTCTGAAGGTTACATCTACAGGTAGGGGTCATGCACTCAATGTATTGACTGTTATAGGGTCTGCCCTCTCCTGTGGTTCTTAGAATACCTTGGCTCACGCTGCATAACCCTGTGGTAGACTGGCAGACTCGGAAGGTGGTAAAGTGGTGCGAGTATTGTCAAGGACACTATTTGGGCACCTGGCTAGCTAGTCTGAATCCCCAATCTGTGCCTAAATATCTGTCTGACTTTGAGTATGTGTTTTCAGAGCAGAGGTGCCTAGAACTTCCTTCCCATCGTCCTTATGACTGTGCTGTTAATCTTGTTCCTTTGGCCAAGCTGCATAAGAGCTGACTATACAATCTCTGGTAGAAAAAGGCAGGCCATGAAGAACTATATTGCAGAAAGTTTGGCAATAAGTCACATCAGACCATCCTTATCCCCCACTACTGTGGGGTTTTTTGGAGAAAATAAAGATGGGGGTTACACCCCTACCTAGATTTCCGCAAACTCAATCAGATCACGGTCTGGGATCCGTATCCGCTCCCTCTCATCCCAGACCTCTAATCAGATCCTAGGAGGTAAATGGTTTTCTAAACTGGATCTCAGGGGGGCGTATAATCTCATTTGTATTAAAGAGGGGGATGAGAGGAAAACAGCCTTCAATATGCCTGAAGGACACTATGAGAGCCTTGTAATGCTATTTGGGTAGACTAATGCTCCCAATGTCTTTCAGCACTTCGTATATAACATCTTTAGTCATCTGGTAGGTAGATTTGTTGTGATATATCTTGATGAAATATTAATTTTGTTTACCTGTCTCACATCAGGTATATGTCAGGCAGGTCTTACAGATACTCAGACAATTAATTATATGTCAAGCTAGAGAAATATATGTTCTTAGTTGAGGAGATCCTTTTTCTGGGCTATGTCTTATCATCCACCGGTTTTCACATGGATCCGGCATATGTCCAGGCGTTACTGGATTGGGAACATCCTGAGGATTTGAAGGCATTACAAAAGTTTTTGGGTATCGCCAAGTACTACCGTAAGTTCATCAAAAACTTTTCAGTAGTTGCCAAACTTCTGACTGATATGACCAGCAAAGGGACAAACTTTTCCAAGTGGTCTAGTCCTGCTAGGGAGGCATTTGATACCTTAAAGGAGCATTTTAAATCAGAGCCTATTCTCATACAGCCTGCCTTCACTCAGTCTTTTATTGTAGAAGTTGATGCGTCTGAAGTGGGGGTGGGAGCTGTATTGTCGCAGGGTGCGTCTCCTGGTAAATTGCATCAATGTGATACTCTACTTAAAAAACTGGCATCCGCAGAGAAAAATTATGACATTGGTAACAGGGATCTCTTGGCAATCAAGTGGGCCATTGAAGAGTGTTGTAATGTTCTTGGGGTCAATTCATCTGGTTATGGTAATCATGGATTATAAGAATCTTGTATATCTAGGGTCTGCAAAATGTCAAACACCTAGACAGGCAAGATGGGCATTGTTCTTCACCAGGTTTATCTGTTTGGTTACATATAGGCCAGGGAACAAGAATATTAAGACGGATGCCTTAACTCATTGTTTTCCTGGAGGTGGAGATAATTGTGAACCAGTTCCTATACTACAAAAAGGGTGGTTATTGCGTCTATATGCTCCAATCTTGAGAAAGAGGTTGTGGAGGCTCAGTGGGATGCCCCTGCTGCCTGCTGTAAATGGTTTGTATCTGTGAATCTCCATTTGAGAGTTCTTAGTGAACATCATGATTCGGTCTTGGCAGGGCATCCAGGTAATAAAGCCACCACAGATCTTCTTACTCTGTGTTTTTGGTGATCAGAGGTACATTCGAATGTTCGGAAGTATGTAGCCGCCTGCACTGTATGTGTGTGTTCTAAGACCTCTCATACTCGTCCGTCTGGGTCTCTCTAGCCATTGGTGATTCCCAGTAGACCTTGGACACATTTATCCGTTGATTTTATCACTTACCTCCTTGTGTAATTTTGGTGGTGGTGGACAGATTCAGTGAAATGTCACATTTCATTGTGCTACCCACTTTATCTAGCGATAAGATCTTGGCACAAATTTTATGGGATCCCTACTGACATTGTTTCTGATCAGAGAGTGCAGTTTATTTAAAAATTTTGGAAAGCGTTTTATACTCATTTGGGGATCCATCTGTAATTCTCTTCAACATTTCACCCTCAGTCTAATGGGCAAACTGAACTGGCTAACCAGAATTTTGAGATTTAGGAGGATTGGGTTACCTATTTAACTCTAGCTGAATTTGTGGTAAATTATCGCTGTCATGAGTCTATGGGTAAGTCTCTGTTATTCGGGGCATACAAGTTTCAAGTATCAAAATCCAGTTCAGCTAATTTAATAGGAATTGTTGTTCAGGAATACCTGAAGAAGAACGGTTTTCATCATCAATTATGTCTGTATGGCAAGGGGTTCTTGATAATTTGAGGAAGTAGGGGGTCCAAATATAAGAGTGTGTCTGATAGACGTTTGGTGGGTCCGGAGCTGTATGTTGGTGACTTGGTGTGGTTGTCCTCAGGGTACATTAAGTTGAAGGTTTTCTCTTGGAAACTGGGTCCCAGGTTCATCAGTCCTTTCAAGATCGTGGCTGTTGTCAATCCCATAGCATTCCTCCTTGCTTTGACACCCACCTTTAGGATTAATAATGTATTTCATCAATCTCTACTCAAAAATACTTTTAAATAGCTAAGATTGTTGATTCTTGCTTAGTTCATTGGTCACTTCAGTATCTGGTACACTAGAAGGGTTACGGTTCTGAAGGGAGGATGTGAGTCCATCTGACGTCCATGCAGCTGGTCTATTCACATCGTACGACCTGATAAACCTTGATCTGAGGTTCTGGAGGTCCCTCATAGAAGTTTGGGGTATGATCATTAACTCTGGCAAAAATTAAGTGACCACTGTATAGTTTTATAAAAATCAGCTTCTCTACATGTCTGACAGCCATTCCAGTGTCAGTTGAATTCCAACCAGAGTACACCTCATTCTACTTAATGTGCTTCTGATTAGGTGATCACCTAAACCAAATCTTATTTAATGAAGGAAAATATAAAAAACACTGCTGCGGTGTTCACAATCCTCTTGCAATAGGACAAGCTGGATGTCAAAACAAGTGCTAGTAAGATCCCAAAAGTAATAGGAATGAAAAAATAACAACCATGCCAAAGGAGTTGAAAAGAAAAGTCTTGAATGAGGAAAAGAAGGGCTCAATTTTGGCTATACTAGCAGAGGGACACTGAGCATCATGTTGCCTCCATCCTTAAAATTTTTAAGACAGCAGTCCGTTACAACAAGGTCAAGCAGCAGACATTGGGGACAGCAAAGCTACAGGCTGGCAGACGGCGAAAACGACTCTCCACTGACTGGGATGACCATCATCTTATTTGAATGTCACTCAGCAACTGCAGGATGACATCAAGTGACCTACAAAAGGAATGGCAAATGGCAGCTGGGGTGAAGTGCACAGCAAGAAGAGTTCGTAACAGGCTCCTAGAGGTAGGACTCAAGTCATGTAAAGCTAGAAAAAAGCCTTTCATCAATGAGAAGCAAAGGAGAGCCAGGCTGAAGTTTGCCAAAGACCATAGGGATTGGACCATAGAGGACTGAAGTAAGGTAATCTTCTCTGATGAGTCTAATTTTCGGCTTTGCCTAACACCTGGTCATCTAATGGTTAGACGAAGACCTGGAGAGGCGTACAAGCCACAGTGTATTGCACCAATTGTGAAATTTGCTGGAGGATCGGTGATGATCTGGGGATGCTTCAGCAAGGCTGGAATTGGGCAGGTTAATCTTTGCGAAGAACGTATGAATCAAGCCGCATACAAGGTTATCAAGAAAAAACAGTTTATTCCTTCTGCTCAGGCAATGTTCCCCAACTCTGAGGATTGTTTTTTCCAACAGAACAATGCGTCATGCCTCACAGCTAGGTCTATCAAGGTGTGGATGAAGGACCAACACATAAAATCCCTGTCACGGCCAGCACAATCTCCAGACCTGAACCCCAATGAAAACATTTGGAATGTAATCAAGAGGAAGATAGATAGTCATAGGCCATCAAACAAAGAACTGCTTACATTTTTGTACCAGGAGTGGCATAAGGCCACCCAAAAGCAGTGTGAAAGAGTGGTGGAAAGCATGCCAAGAAGCATGAAAGCGGTGATTAAAAATCATGGTTATTCCACAAAATATTGATTTCTGATCTCTTCCTGAGTTAAAACATTAGTATTGTTTCTAAATGATTATGAACTTGTTTTATTTGCCTTATTTGAGGTTTGCAAGCAATGCATTTTTTTGTTATTTTGACCATTTCTCATTTTCAGAAAATAATTACAAAATTTATTGTATGGAACTTTGGAGACATGTTGTCAGTAGTTCATAGAATAAAAGAACAATTTACATTTTACTCAAAAATATACCTATAAAGAGAAAAATCAGACTAACTGAAAATTTTGCAGTGGTCTCTTAATTTTTGCCAGAGCTGTAGCTTTACAGTGACAAACAGGAGCTAGAAGACTGCAGTGTCTAATTTCTCCTACTCCTGCACTGATTAGAAGAACGTCACCTTCATATTAAATGGTACATGTTCCTTTTAGAAGTGTAGTGGTTAATTTGCTCAGATGAGAGCTCTTGAAAGCTTTTCTGCATTAAGGTTCTCAGCTGTTCACTGTTAACTACTCCCATCTCCTATAAAATCTGGGCCCTGGCAAGCACTCATTGCCAGAGCTAGCTTATGCTGCATGGTTGGAGATGATGGTTTGTGGTTATTGTTTGAGAAGGCTTTTGGTAGATTTATCTGAAACTGTTGCGAAGTTTTGGGTGTGTGCTAATAGCCTTCTTCTCCTACTTTGGTTTTTCCCCATCCTCCGCTCCCTGGTGTATATGTCTGTTATTTGTATGAGTATATTTGTATGATTGGTATTTTCCTTTATCGCTAGTTGTATTACCTTGTTCGTCTGGTTAGTGTATTAAGGTACACTACCGCTCACCTCTTCCCTGGGTGGGGGAGAGGTACAGACTGAGGGCGGATTCAGGAGCTAATGCAAGTTACGTTGCTTTGGCGTCTTCACCATAAGAAGTAATATGGGAAACAGGGCAAGCTAGAGTGCCTTTAGCGTTGGGGACAGAAAGGAGCCATTGGCCCCGGGATACCCAACAACAGAGTTGTGACAGTTACATAACTATGAGTGTACCGTTTCTACACCTAGGGGGTGGCTCTCATATAAGCAGACTACAATATTTTGGCAACTACAAATATGCAGAGGAGGTAAGAGAGGAGCCTGGAGAGCTCTTCTGCCATTCTCCCCCTTCCCTCCACAATCACCTTGTATCCTGCTGTTGTCAGCATAATTTAATTAATCTTTTATCCCTGTTATCAATTGGTGGTGCTGCTATTAATCTGGTAGGGGTTTAAATGAGGAAGGTGCCTATTCCCCACAGGGGAATAGTATTTGGGGTGACAATCCTACTGTCAGTGGGATAAGGGTGAAAAGGGGGACAATGCTACTGATAAAGGAGCATTGGGAGATAATTCTGTTTGCTGTACAGGGCAGATCTTTTCAAACTTTTTCCTCTGATGCCTCATCAGACAGATCAAGAACACAGAACTCGCCAGAAAGACCTGGGTGCTGCCTGGGACTCGCCATAATAAAATTAAAAAATATCTGTCAATGTTCCTTTTTTGTCTCCTAAACCCCATTTGTTAAAATATGTACAACATTATATTCATAGAATCATACAATCTTAATGCATGATTCACTAAACCATTGCAGACAGATGTCTCTCCAGCCTCTGTTTGAAGACTTCCATTGAAGGAGAACTCACCACCTCTCGTGGAAGCCTGTTCCACTCATTGATCACCCTCACTGTCAAAAAGTTCTTCCTAATATCTAATCTGTATCTTCTCCCTTTCAGTATAATTCCATTTGAGGCATCTCAAACTGTCCCTGGAACTGGCTCCCAACTATCCCAGGTCTCCGACCTTACTATGCTCCTGTTAAACCCTAATCAGAAATGTAAGGTAAACAAAACACAGACAAAAAAGGATAATAGAAAACCACCATCATACAAAAACACTCACCAAAAATAGTGAGAAGGATAGGGACAAGTAGGAATAAACTTATTAGGAACAGGGACCAGGAGATAAACACTCACATGCAGCAAAGATGTGTGCTGGTGTAAGCAGGTTTGAAACTGCAGTAACACAGGGATTGCAGAACAATGCTGTATAACAATATTATTTAATTTTTAACAAAAGGATAAAAATTATCTTGCGGGGAGTTAATGGACAACAAACAGGAATTAAGGGAAGTAAATAGTTAACAGTCTGATAGTTAAACGGCACTTATGGTAGTCTTCTCTGATCCTCATCCACGTACAGTCTGATGGGATTTGGAGTACCGGCAACAGGCGCCGTGGTGTCATCACATGGATACCAACAAATCACGGTCCAGCTTCTGGTGGCAATGGGCAGTCACCGGTTTTGCCCACTGAGCCCCTAGTCCATAAGTCTGTGCAGCCAAAGTGGGGAGCACTGCAGTAGTCTCTGTCCCACACGCGTGCTGCTGCGCATATATCAGCATTGGGGAACGCACCTAAGGGTCCTGCCACTGGCACCCGCTCCTCCGTGCGAGCACTGCACTCTGCATGGCCGGGCACATGGCACAGTGAAGCCTCACTGGAGCATTCACCTAAGCTCTGTCGGGGTACGTCTCAACACTGCCTCTGTAACTGCAGAGCATGATGCACAACTCTCTCTGCTCTCACCACCAGCGAGAAAGAGCACTTTCCTGTACTTCCTTCTCACTGCCCGGCTTAGTCACACCCCCCTCCCCGGGCCATGGGACCTATCCGGTCCCTCATTCTTTCCCCCCGGCAACACTGGATGCCGTCTCGGCAGTTGTTGACCTGGCATAACGCAGCCCAGTCTTCCTCCTAACACTAGTAATATTTAGAAGACACCGCACACTGTAATTGATGCTTATGCAAAATAGTGCAAATTTATTAAACACAACTACACATTAGTGACACATGGGAGCAATATACAATTCAAGGATAAGCGACCACTTGTAGTAACAATTGACGTTTCGGCTCTCCCGAGCCTTAATGATAATATCGCTAAAAAAACAAAAACATAACAAGGGTAAATATACACAACAAAAAAATATATACATATATACAGCATTCGTGCATGATGTAACAATCAACATTACGCCAAGGTACAAAAGGAATGGCAAGCAACTATATAGACTTCCAAGCACCAAGGATGCACCGAAGTGAATAAAGTTCCTAAAGCTATGCCAGATGTGGATACCATAGATGGTCTAGAGGTCAGAAAGGTTAAGACCAAGAGAAGAAGACGAGCAGGACAGTAGACACTCGTTACCTTGGTAAAGCAATGATAAGTACACATAGCAAATTCCTCGCTTAAAGGTATAGGTGGTGCTGCAAAGGATTGACAGGAGGTAAATGTTAGCAAGGTGTGCCAATACAGAATTCCAATGAAGAAAAGATCCACGTTATTTTCACAAGGGATGCAGGGGAGGGTACAACGCAGACCAACGAGAAGGTCATGGAGAAAGGATGATAACGAGATCCCAGGTAAGCCATTGAACCTGGTGATGAACATTTCTAGCTACTCCCTCTCACCTGCCGAGCTGACAGTATCACAGAAGGGTTTATCCTTCTGTCCTACGCCTAAATGGGACATGTTCCAGTTAGAAAAGGATCTACAACGCGTCTACCGATCTGTAAGGTTAAAAACTCATTTTTGTACCACGCCTCAGGCTCAATCGAGTGGTGGCTCCTCGATTCAAGGAAGCATGACTCCTGAGCTTTCCATTTCTACCTTGGGACTTCACAACCCAATTACTTTTTCTCCTCCTCACGCCTATCACGCCGCTGAAACTTTCATTTCTTTGGTGGAGTGTGAAGTCAAATCTCTTGCGCATGAACAACGCCTTGGTATTTTCCCTATGCATAAAAACCTCATGGTGGTTGAAAAACAGGCTTTGAACACTCAAACGCTCAAACAAGAGCATCATAATAAAACCCGCAGACAAAGGGGGTGCTATTATTATAATGGATCGGGTCCAGTACTGTAATGAGATCACTAGACAACTTTCAGACACTGAGACCTACCAGATCATTTCTAGTGACCCTACTTTCAGAATCAGGAAAAAAATCCAGGATCTCATTGATCCCTTCCTTCATGACAATACAATTGATCAAAAGACAGCCACTTTTCTTCAGAATCAGCACCCCATCACACCTGTTTTCTACGTGTTACCTAAAATACACAAATCATTTACCAGTCCCCCGGGCAGGCCCATTGTGGCATCCACAGACTCCATCCTCTCACCTCTTTCCGTCTTTTTAGAGAAACTCCTTACCCCACTGGTAAAAACCACTAGGTATTTTTTACTTGATACAGGACAATTCCTTGAAATCATTAAGGGTCTTCATTGCATTCCTACCCATAGCCCCCTGGTAACGCTCGATGTCAACAGTTTGTATACTTCCATTGAACATGCGAAAGGTATTGCAGCTACTAAATCCCTACTTGAAAAATCTGACATGCCCAAAAGAACCACCCAACTTTGCCTTGAACTCCTTACACTTGTTCTCTATGAAAACTTTTTTCTATACCAAGACACGTACTATGTCCAAATGCATGGGACCGCAATGGGCTCAAATGTAGCCCCAGCTTATGCAAATGCATTTATGAATCAGTTCGAAGTTGAGCACATCTATGACGAGCTATTCATAACCTATGCCACTAATTATGTTCGTTATATTGATGACATCTTCTTCATTTGGACAGGGACAGCAGATACTCTGTACCACTTTTTTATATACCTTAACTCCATCTCTCCTGGGCTTCAGTTTACCATCCACTATGATGCCCATGAAATTTATTTTTTGGATACCTTGGTGATCAAAGATGACAATGGCAACCTTACAACCGACATATTTACTGAACCTACGGATTGTAATAACTTACTACACTATTCTAGCTGCCATCCAAAAACAACAAAAAACAGCCTCCCACGGTCTCAATTCAAGAGAGTCTCTCGCATTGTAACTGATCCCACCTTACGCCAGAATAGAATGGACACTATGGCCCTCAAATTCCAGGAGAGGAAATACCCTTTGAAACTCTTGGATCAAGAGAAATTACTCATCAATTCCCCGCATTCCCCACCCCCCCGGGAGCAACCAAAGAAGCGATACGCACCATTCGTTCATGCCCAAAATATACTCCGTAATAAGAAAACACTGGTCCCTCTTACACAAAGCCTACCCTTCAGTGGAATCTTTTCAATCACCACCACTGATGAGCACAAGAAGACCAAAAAACATCAAAGATCAACTAGTACGGGCTGACATCGGGAGTACTCAACCACAGACCACACAAAGGTTTTTAGCCAGCCAACGGTATGGCATTTTCACTTGCCTCAATTTTGCAGCCTGTTCAAATGTTATCAGGTCCGATAAAGTCACTCATCCTAGAACAGGGAAATCGTAACCTATTCAGGGCTTCTTTACCTGTAATACTAATTTTGCCATTTACGTCATAAAATGTCCCTGTGGACTCATGTATGTTGGATAGACTACCCAGCATGTAAAAGACCGGATCGCTAGCCACAAGTCAACTGTCCGTTGTAGCAAAACATGGCTTCCTATCCCTGATCATTTCATACTTTTAAACACTCTGTGGCTCAATTAAAATTCCAAATACTTGAACAGGTTCCAATCATATCAAATTACTGAAAACCAGAGAAACCTTCTGGATACACACCTTAGATACTCTAGCACCGAGGGGTATTAATAGAGAAATTGATTGGCAGGTATGTAAAATTTTAGTATTAATCATCTATTCCATTTTTTTCAGACCCGCTGATAACTCTACACAAAGGTGAGTGACGACTAACATTTTTTCCGTCATTCATTTTTTTTTTTTGTTCTATTTCTATTTTTATTCTTTATTTTTTATTTTAATAATTTTTTTTATTTTTTTATTTTTGAATATTTTCACATTTTCATTTTTTATTTTTTATTTTTATTATTCATTCTTTTCTTTATTTTCCTTATTTTCATTACTTTAATTTTATCATTATTTTTTGCCCAATTTTTTCACCTTTTTTTCAACTTTATTTTCAGTTTTTTCAACTTTATTTTTAGCCCTTTTTTTCATTCCATTCATTTATTATTTATCTCATTTTTTCTTATTTTTCCAGTAGGCTGTTCTTTGTTCATGGTTCATTCATTTATACCACCTCCTATCTTTATTTTTATTTTCATCACTTATCCCATATTTTTGTTTATTTTTATTCCCTTCAGCGCCTGTATCTTATAATCACACCAGACCCTTTATCGCATAGTCCAGCTATCCCTAAAACACTTACTTGCTTTTAGGAGTGCTATTACTATGTATCCCGATTACTGCAATTTGTTATATAAATCCAGTTACTATGGTGACACATACACACAGCGCTTGTATCTTATATTCACACCAGACTCTTTATCGCATAGTTCATCTATCCCGAGGAGCGCAATTACTATGTATCCCGATTACTACAAGTTGTTATACAAAATCCGGTTACTATGGTGACACACACACACATGCGCTGTAGCTCCTCCTTACCCCATACAGCGGGACTTCCGGTCCGGATGACGCACTTCCGGTCCGGCGGCCACCGCTGCTATTTAATAGCCCTACCTCCTCTCCCTGGTCACGCCGACATCAGCAGGGCGCGGGAGCGCCGCTAAGCAAGACATCCACCCCAGGTATAGTAGGACTCTGCCTCCACATCTATGGGGGGACCTCCCTGACATTTAATGCAGGTTCCTTCCACGGGGGGCCAATGAATTTCTTGTGCAGACATTGTGATCCTTTCTTACTCAGGCTTCCCATTTTCCTCTAGTCATACCTTTTTCTCCCCTCCTCCCATTAGTTTCCGGACTGTCTTTATTACAACTCCAACTCACCTTTATCCCTGATGTAGAGCGCTTCTTTTTTAATTTTTTTTTTTACTTCGGTTCAATATAGGTTCAGCACACAAGGCAGCAAACCACGGCTGGCCACACACCGCTTTATCATCCAATAGGTATTGAACCAGGCATGTTTTCTTCATTGGTATACTGTATTGGCACACCTTGCTGACATTTACCTCCTGTCAATCCTTTGCAGCACCACCTATACCTTTAAGCGAGGAATTCGCTATGTGTACTTATCATTGCTTTACCAAGGTAACGAGTGTCTACTGTCCTGCTCCTCTTCTTCTCTTGGTCTTAACCTTTTTGACCTCTAGACCACCTATGGTATCCACATCTGGCATAGCTTTAGGAATTTTATTCACTTCGGTGCATCCTTGGTGCTTGGAAGTCTATATAGTTGCTTGCCATTCCTTTTGTACCTTGGCGTAATGTTGATTGTTACATCATGCACGGATGCTGTATATATGCATATATTTTTTTTGTTGTGTATATTTACCCTTGTTATGTTTTTGTTTTTTCAGCGATATTATCATTAAAGGGAATCTGTCACCCCCAAAATCGATGGTGAGGTAAGCTCACCGGCATCAGGGGCTTATCTACAGCATTCTGTAATGCTGTAGATAAGCCGCCGATGTTACCTGAAAGAGAAGAAAAAGACGTTAGATTATACTCACCCAGGGGTGGTCCCGCTCCGATACGAGGCACCGGAGACACCCATCTTCATTCCATGACGTCCTCTTCTGGTCTTCGCGCCGCTACTCCGGCGCAGGCGTACTTTGTCTGCCCTGTTGAGGGCAGAGCAAAGTACTGCAGTGCGCAGGCGCCGGTAAGGTCAGAGAGGCCCGACGCCTGCGCACTGCAGTACTTTGCTCTGCCCTCAACAGGGCAGACAAAGTACGCCTGCGCCGGAGTAGCGGCGCGAAGACCAGAAGAGGACGTCATGGAATGAAGATAGGAGGCGCCGGAGCGGACCGGAGACACCCATCGGAGCGGGACCGCCCCTGGGTGAGTATAATCTAACGTCTTTTTCTTCTCTTTCAGGTAACATCGGCGGCTTATCTACAGCATTACAGAATGCTGTAGATAAGCCCCTGATGCCGGTGAGCTTACCTCACCATCGATTTTGGGGGTGACAGGTTCGCTTTAAGGCTCGGGAGAGCCGAAACGTCAATTGTTACTACAAGTGGTCGCTTATCCTTGAATTGTATATTGCTCCCATGTGTCACTAATGTGTAGTTGTGTTTAATAAATTTCAACTATTTTCCATAAGCATCAATTAGAGTGTGCGGTGTCTTCTAAATATTACTTGCATTGGGACATTTACAGTCCATGACACCTGCACCTCACCTCTTAATTGACTGAGTGCACACCATTGTACCTTATTTCCTCCTAACACTGGCACCATCCAAAGATACTCCCTTCAATACAAGGGATACGCAGGGAACCAGACCTTACAGGAACAAGGGTGCGTATAAAATAGCATGAACAGCATAGCAGGAAAAAGTAGAGGAAAAAAATTGCCCTCACTACTTTAAAACATTTCTCCTTTATCAGAACATTAAAAGATAGGGTTTGCTGGGGTGAATGAAATTCTTGCAGGATAACAGGCGTTTCTCACTATCTGGTGCTTCATCAGGTCCTTGTGTGGACCTTGTGTGGATATCACCCAAGTACAGTGCGATTCTCTCAAATGCTGGCAACAGAGGAGTTGGAAAAATTCATTTCTCAGGCTCCTCTGCAGCTGTCCTCCGAGATTCTGATGCGAGAGCCAAGTGTCAATAACATATCGCATCCGACGCCTCACATCGGATGGGATACGCTATTGGACACCCTCCCCTTGAAAATATACAAGGGGGTCGCACGATAACACAGCCCCCATAATTTTATTTTTTTATTTGAGGTCTTTATCTTTAAATGTGAGTTGTGAAAGGGTTAACGTGTGGTAAGCTGGTGCTATTGCATGAGTAGGTTCTATCTGGTTAAAACTAGTTGGCTTCCCGCCTTTTTTCTTTTAAATTTGATTATCAGTGGAAAGTGCAGGAAGAAATGGGTTATAAACAACAGCTGTTTGAGCGGTTTACGTCAGTCATCACAAGAAGATTGAAGATCAGAAGAACAGCTGATGGAACCGCTTCTTCAACAGCTGTTACAGAGGGCTGAGGACGAAGGCAGTGTTGAGTGATTGCAGAGCGGTCTGGCTATGAAACCTGCTATAAAACCTTCCTCTGCTTCAGAGGTTTTGTTAGCTGCTGCTCCACGATCTCCACCTTCTCCTTCCTTGATCCCAACATCTCCTGTCCCAGCGAGGTCAAGCCGCAGCTCCAGGAGGAACCGCTGTGCCAAGATCGTGTATTCCCCCGCTGTCATCTTCCAGGGCTCCAGGCACAGGATGTGCGTGGCAGAAGCCGGAGATCGTCACAGTCGAAGTCTCGTAGTCCACCATCCATCGTAGATCTGCATCGGGGTCAGGAGTTCACTCAGTCGGCATCATCGGATGCTGCCGGTGGCTCTACAGCATCGCTTCTAAGAGAAACTCTGGATGTCCTGGTGCACAGAAGGGGCGTATATGAGGCATCTAGCCACCACAACCTTAAAAGCACTGCGGTGGCCCAGGGATTACCACAGACATCAAGATATCACCTTGGCAGGGGCGCAGCATTTGAATCTTCCACTGCCAGGTCCTGGAGAACCGCATCACCTCCATCTCCATCTCACCTCCATGTTAGGGCATGTTAGGTTAGGCTATGGGTTGAACTAGATGGACTTAAAGTCTTCCTTCAACCTCAATAACTATGTAACTATGTAACTATGTAACTATCTGAACAGGAAGAAGATCAGCCATGTCCTCTACAGCCACACTCGTCTGTTATTATGGGCTTGAGTGGTGGCAGTGACATGGACCAGGAGCTTCTACAACAGCCAAGGGGTGAGATTTTAAATGTGCCCCTGTCTGTCTTCCCTTTTAATCTGAAGTCTTTAGTAAAGGAAGTTTTGAACGAGTATTTGGGCCGTAATGATTATTCAGTACTGCCCAGATCCTCTGCGGTTAATCCTAATGCAGGCAGCTGTAATTTTGTATTAAAGAGACTCTGCCACCCCCAAAATCGACAGTGAGCTAAGCCCACCGGCATCAGGGGCTTATCTACAGCATTCTGGAATGCTATAGATAAGCCCCCGATGTTTCCTAAAAGATGAGAAAAACAGGATAGATTATACTCACCTGGGCGGGCGGTTCGATGGGCGTCGTGGTCCGGTCCAGGGCCTCCCATCTTCATCACATGACATACTCTTCTGGTCTTCACGATGCGGCTCCGACGCAGGCATACTTTGTCTGCCCTGTTGAGAGCAGAGCAAAGTACTGCAGTGCGCAGGCGCTGGAAAAGGTCAGAGAGGCCCGGCGCCAGCGCACTGCAGTACTTTGCTCTGCCCTCAACAGGGCAGACAAAGTACGCCTGCACCGGAACCGCAGCGTGAAGACCAGAAGAGGATGTCACCTGATGAAGATAGGAGGTGCCGGACCAGACCGCGACGCCCATCAGACTGGGCCAGCATCGGGAACGTCCCTGGGTGAGTATAATCTAACCTGTGTTTCTCATCTTTTAGGATACATCGGGGGGCTTATCTACAGCATTACAGAATGCTGTAGATAAGCCCTTGATGCTGGTGGGCTTAACTCACCCTCGATTTTTGGGGTGACAGGTTCCCTTTAAAGTTTATTTAAAGGAGTCGCTTAATTGTGACTCATCCCCTCTGGGGTTTCATTTAAGCGTTTCCGTTAAGGAACAGATCTGGAATAGAGATTATGTGGATTTATTTTCCCTTTTACCATCTGCAAAGGAGCAGCAGCATAGATATGAGAAAAAGGATGAAGCAGATGAAAGAAGAAGAAATAGCACCGTTAAATCTTTCTATATTATTTCAAAACACTTTTGGTGATTCCTTTGTACCTCTGTTCATACTGCACCCACACACACAAATGATACATCATTTGAAAGGTAAACTTGACCCCTTCAGCAAGAAAATAGCCAAACAAACCATACATCCACGATGTGATCACAAAATACAATTTAAACACTAATTTTCCGAAAACTGCAGTAAGGAAAAATTACTTGCAGGTGACACCACACTACCCCAAAGCACAATACCAGAAAGCTGAAACAAATCCTAACATTTGCCTTGGGGGCTTTCCAGCTTGCCAAACTCCTTGCCCAGCCGATTTCAGGCAGGTACATATAAAATATTTGATACACATGTGGAAGTAGAATAAAAGTAAAACTTTACCTGTTTAAGACTTCAGCTTTAAAACTGAAGATATAAATGAATGTAGCCTAAAAGGGACCGGACAGGTTCTGAACCATCAGATTTTCCGTATTATTGTACAGTCATTGAAAAGTATATCTTCCTTCTAAGGTTGCAGCTTATTGGTGACCTGGAGTCACCTCTGGTTCAAAGTAAAAAAAACTGCAGCGTTGACATAACTCAGACTGTACATTCTTTCCCGATGGGAGACAACAACCTTGCAAAAATTGGAAAAAAAAATTCCAACCGTAGGGAAAAAAAAGTAAAAATCTGCAGATATTACTTTTTTTTTTATTTTTAAAGGGATATTCCCAATTATTATACAATGGTGTAAATATGCTCAGGTATGGGGTCAATTCTCCATCATTTTTACTGTCAAAGTGGCATTGCTGTACAGGGAGCTGCTCCGTTCACATACTTAGGGCTGTGTTGCACTTCCCTACACTGTTAAGAGATGTGGAGGGGAAAATAATGCTGCTGCCCCTGTTCTTTTGCAAGGTCCTGACAATCAGTCTGATCAGTAACTAAAATACCATTTTTAATGTTGGGGGATCTCCTTTAGGCTGGAGTCACACACAACGTATAAAAAAAATTGATCCGTTTTACACGGACGAGAATCGCAAAATGTTCCCTGAACAGTGATCCGTATGTCATCCATGTGCAGTGCAAGGATGCGATTTTCTCGCATGTAAGCATCCGTATGACATCCATATGGCGAGATTTTCTCGCCGGCTTGCAAAATGGACATATAATGGATCCATGAGCTCAAATATTCGTGAAAACATATATATAGTCTATACATATATACTGTATATATATATATATATATAATATATAAAGCTGAATGTGTGTGTGTATGTATGTGTGTGTGTATGTCCGGGATTGGCATCTGCACCGTCGCAGCTACAGCCACAAAATTTTGCAAAGTCACACGTCTGGACCCTGAGAGCGTCATAGGCTATGTTGTGAGGCAAAATTTTAACCCCACGCATTCCAATTCACCAAACAATTTTGCCCCTATCTACATAATGGGGAAAAAGTGAAAGGAAAAGTGTTGGAGGCGAATTGACAGCTGCCAGATGTGAACAAGGGGGACTTAAAGAGTGAGAGCGATGGCGCCAAAGAGTATATACCGTACAGTTACTAAGGTGGGGCCACGACATGGGATACTCACCACACACGGGGATATGACCACACACACAAAATGCGCCACACACTACCACGTGTGCTTGAACACATATCACCCTCAGCACACATTTCACCACACATACACCAACCTCGCCACATAAAAGTCGAAACACAAAAGTGGCCGCTCAAAACGCGCCACGCGGAAAACTCGCCACATGCAAAACTAGGCTCACGCAAAACTCGCCACACGTGCAAAACTCACCACATGGAAAACTCGCCACATGCAAAACTTGCACACACGGAAAAATTGCCACATGCACAGAAGTTGCAACACATGCAAAAGTTGCATCACACAAAACTTGCACATACTCAAAACGCACCACACATAAAACTCGCCACGCGCAAAACTCGCCATGCGCAAAACTTGCTGCACACAACTTGCTACACTATCCTGTCACATGCAACTCGACACACAAAAGTTGCTACACGCATGTCGCCTCACAAAACTCATCTCACAAAAGTCGCTACATGCATGTTGCCACACGCAACTCAACACACACAACTTGACACATGAAACTAGCCCTAAAACACACACAAGTCTGGTATTATCCTTCAAAAATAAAATTCTGATTAGTAAGCAGAGAAACTACAAGAGCAACAACTGTACCATATAGGAAATACGGCAGCTGTCAGTCACATGACCTGTCTATTTTGTGTATGCGTGAGCTAATATATACTGCCAGAGGGGAGGGCTTCCTGTTGACTGGGGATTTATCAGGCTACCAATTTAGCTGACAATACTGAGGTAAAAATACTGAGCAAATAACGTGTGAACGCGGTCTAATACAGGAGGAGATGACATACAGATATACAGTTGTGGCCAAAAGTATTGACACCCCTGCAATTCTGTCAGATAATACTCAGTTTCTTCCCGTAAATGATTGCAATCACAAATTCTTTGGTATTGTTATATTCATTTAATTTGTCTTAAATGAAAAAACACAAAAGAGAATGAAGCAAAAGACTAAACATTGATCATTTCATACAAAACTCCAAAAATGGGCCAGAAAAAAGTATTGGCACCCTCAGCCTAATACTTGGTTGCACAACCTTTAGCCAAAATAACTGCGACCAACCGCTTCCAGTAACCATCAATGAGTTTCTTACAATGCTCTGCTGGAATTTTAGACCATTCTTCTTTGGCAAACTGCTACAGGTCCCTGATATTTGAAGGGTGCCTTCTCCAAACTGACATTTTTAGATCTCTCCACAGGTGTTCTATGGGATTCAGGTCTGGACTCATTGCTGGCCACCTTAGAAGTCTCCAGTGCTTTCTCTCAAACCATTTTCTAGTGCTTTCTGAAGTGTGTTTTGGGTCATTGTCCTGCTGGAAGACCCATGACCTCTGAGGGAGACCCAGCTTTCTCACACTGGGCCCTACATTATGCTGCAAAATTTGTTGGTAGTCTTCAGACTTCATAAACCCATGCACATGGTCAAGCGGTCCAGTGCCAGAGGCAGCAAAGCAACCCCAAAACATCAGAGAACCTCCGCCATGTTTGACTGTAGGGACCGTGTTCCTTTCTTTGAATGCCTCTTTTTTTCTCCTGTAAACTCTATGCTGATACCTTTGCCCAAAAAGCTCTACTTTTCTCTCATCTGACCAGAGAACATTCTTCCAACACGTTTTAGGCGTTTTCAGGTAAGTTTTGGCAAACTCCAGCCTGGCTTTTTTATGTCTCGGGGTAAGAAGTAGGGTCTTCCTGGGTCTCCTACCATACAGTCCCTTTTCATTCAGACGCCGACGGATAGTACGGGTTGACACTGTTGTACCCTCGGACTGCAGGGCAGCTTGAACTTGTTTAGATGTTAGTCGAGGTTCTTTATCCTACATCCGCACAATCTTGCGTTGAAATCTCTTGTCAATTTTTATTTTCCGTCCACATCTAGGGAGGTTAGCCACAGTGCCATGGGCTTTAAACTTCTTGATGACACTGCGCACGGTAGACACAGGAACATTCAGGTCTTTGGAGATGGACTTGTAGCCTTGAGATTGCTCATGCTTCCTCACAATTTGGTTTCTCAAGTCCTCAGACAGTTCTTTGGTCTTCTTTCTTTTCTCCATGCTCAATGTGGAACACACAAGGACACAGGACAGAGGTTGAGTCAACTTTAATCCATGTTAACTGGCTGCAAGTGTGATTTAGTTATTGCCAACACCTGTTAGGTGCCACAGGTAAGTTACAGGTGCTGTTAATTACACAAATTAGAGAAGCATCACATGATTTTTCTAACAGTGCCAATACTTTTGTCCACACCCTTTTTATGTTTGGTGTGGAATTATATCCAATTTGGCTTTAGGACAATTCTTTTTGTGTTTTTTCATTTAAGACAAATTAAATGAAGATAATAACAACAAAGAATTTGTGTTTGCAATCATTTTCAGGAAGAAACTGAGTATTATCTGACAGAACTGCAGGGGTGTCAATAGTTTTGACCACAACTGTATACTATACACAGGAGATGACACACAGGTATATACTATATACAAGGGAGATAACACACAGGTATATACTATATACAGGAGATGACATACAGGTATATACTATATACAGGAGATGACACACAGGTATATACTATATACAGGAGGAGATGACATACAGGTATATACTATATACAGGAGGTGACACACAGGTATATACTATATACAGGAGAGATGAGACAGGTATATACTATATACAGGAGGAGATGACACATATACTATATACAGGGGAGATGACACGTATATACTATATACAGGAGGAGATGACACACTGGTATATACTATATACAGGAGATGACATACAGGTACATACTATATACAGGGGAGATGACACAGGTATATACTATATACAGGGGAGATGACCCACAGGTATATACTATATACAGGAGGAGATGACACACATATATACTATATACAGGGGAGATGACACACAGGTATATACTATATACAGGGGAGATGACACACAGGTATATACTATATACAGAGATGACACACAGTTATATACTATATACAGGAGATGACATACAGGTATATAGATGTATATATATATAGATTGGGGAACTGAAACCTGCAGTTCCAGCAAAGGTAATCGGTTTTTGACAACTATGAGAGACAATTACCTTTCACAACTGGTTCAGGACCCAACAAGGAGGGGGGCACTGCTAGACCTAATATTAACCAACAGGCCAGACCGCATATCAAATATAAGGGTTGGGGGTCACTTGGGGAATAGTGATCACAAAATAATAAGTTTTCATGTAACCTTTAATAAGATGGGTAGTAGGGGGGTGACAAGGACACTAAACTTCAGGAGGGCAAATTTCCAATGGATGAGAGAGGATCTTGGTGCAATTAACTGGGACGATATCCTGAGACACAAAAATACACAAAGAAAATGGGAGACGTTTATTAGCATCCTGGATAGGACCTGTGCACAGTATATACCGTATGGGAATAAACATACTAGAAATAGGAGGAAACCAACATGGCTAAATAGAGCTGTAAGGGGCGCAATAAGGGACAAAAAGAAAGCATTTAGAGAATTAAAGGAAGTAGGTAGTGAGGAGGCATTAAATAAATACAGAAAATTAAATAAATTCTGTAAAAAGCAAATCAAGGCAGCAAAGATTGAGACAGAGAGACTCATTGCCAGAGAGAGTAAAAATAATCCCAAAATATTCTTTAACTATATAAATAGTAAGAAACTAAAAAATGACAGTGTTGGCCCCCTTAAAAATAATCTGGGGGAAATGGTGGATGAGGATGAGGAAAAAGCCAATATGCTAAATGACTTTTTTTCATCAGTATTTACAAAAGAAAATCCCATGGCAGACAAAATGACTAGTGATAAAAATGCCCCATTAAATGTCACCTGCTTAACCCAGCAGGAAGTACAGCGGCATCTAAAAATAACTAAAATTGACAAATCTCCGGGCCCGGATGGGATACACCCCCGAGTACTGCAGGAACTAAGTACAGTCATTGATAGACCATTATTTTTAATCTTTAAAGACTCCATAATAACAGGGTCTGTACCACAAGACTGGCGTATAGCAAATGTGGTGCCAATATTCAAAAAAGAGGCAAAAACTGAACTCGGTAATTATAGGCCAGTAAGCTTAACCTCTACTGTGGGTAAAATCCTGGAGGGCATTCTAAGGGATACTATACTGGAGTATCTGAAGAGGAATAACATTATGACCCAGTATCAGCAAGGGTTTACTAGGTACCGTTCATGTCAGACTAATTTGATCAGCTTCTATGAAGAGGTAAGTTCCGGAATGGACCAAGGGAACCCAGTGGACGTAGTGTATATGGACTTTTCCAAAGCTTTTGATACGGTGCCACACAAAAGGTTGTTACATAAAATGAGAGTAATGGGGATAGGGGAAAATATGTGTAAGTGGGTTGAGAGCTGGCTCAGGGATAGGAAACAAAGGGTGGTTATTAATGGAGCACACTCGGACTGGGTTGCGGTTAGCAGTGGGGTACCACAGGCGTCAGTATTGGGCCCTCTTCTTTTTAACATATTTATTAATGACCTTGTAGGGGGCATTCAGAGTAGAATTTCAATATTTGCAGATGACACTAAACTCTGCAGGGTAATCAATACAGGGGAGGACAATTTTATATTACAGGATGATTTATGTAAACTAGAAGCTTGGGCTGATAAATGGCAAATGAGCTTTAATGGGGATAAATGTAAGGTCATGCACTTGGGTAGAAGTAATAAGATGTATAACTATGTGCTTAATTCTAAAACTCTGGGCAAAACCGTCAATGAAAAAGACCTGGGTATATGGGTGGATGACAAACTCATATTCAGTGGCCAGTGTCAGGCAGCTGCTACAAAGGCAAATAAAATAAAGGGATGTATTAAAAGAGGCATAGATGCTCATGAGGAGAACATAATTTTACCTCTATACAAGTCACTAGTTCGACCACACTTAGAATACTGTGCACAGTTCTGGTCTCCGGTGTATAAGAAAGACATAGCTGAACTGGAGCGGGTGCAGAGAAGAGCGACCATGGTTATTAGAGGACTGGGGGGTCTGCAATACCAAGATAGGTTATTACACTTGGGGCTATTTAGTTTGGAAAAACGAAGACTAAGGGGTGATCTTATTTTAATGTATAAATATATGAGGGGACAGTACAAAGACCTTTCTGATGATCTTTTTAATCATAGAACAGAGACAGGGACAAGGGGGCATCCTCTACGTCTGGAGGAAAGAAGGTTTAAGCATAATTACAGACGCGGATTCTTTACTGTAAGAGCAGTGAGACTATGGAACTCTCTGCCGTATGATGTTGTAATGAGTGATTCATTAATTAAATTTAAGAGGGGACTGGATACCTTTCTGGAAAAGTATAATGTTACAGGGTATATACACTAGATTCCTTGATAAGGCGTTGATCCAGGGAACTAGTCTGATTGCCGTATGTGGAGTCGGGAAGGAATTTTTTTCCCCATGGTGGAGTTACTCTTTGCCACATGTTTTTTTTTTGCCTTCCTCTGGATCAACATGTTACGGCATGTTAGGTTAGGCTATGGGTTGAACTAGATGGACTTACAGTCTTCCTTCAACCTTAATAACTATGTAACTATGTAACTATACTATATACAGGGGAGATGACACAGGTATATACTATATACAGGGGAGATGACCCACAGGTATATACTATATACAGGAGGAGATGACACACATATATACTATATACAGGGGAGATGACACACAGGTATATCCTATATACAGGGGAGATAACACACAGGTATATACTATATACAGGGGAGATGACACACAGGTATATACTATATACAGAGATGACACACAGTTATATACTATATACAGGAGATGACATACATGTACATACTATATACAGGGGAGATGACATCCAGGTATATACAGGTGATGACATAGGTATATACTATATACAGGAGGAGATGACACATAGTAATATACAGGAGGAGATGACATACAGCAGGTATATACTATTTACAGGGGAGATGACATACAGGTATATACTATATACAGGAGATGACATACAGGTGTATACTATATATAAGGGAGATGACAAATATGTATATACTGAGGGGAAAATGAGATGTGTGAGGTGAAAATGAGGGGTGTGAGGTGAAAATGAAAAGGTGTGAGTGCAAATTGAGAGGAGTGAGGGAAAATAGTGGAGTGATCGGAAAATGACAGATGTGAGGTCAAAATGACAAGTGTTAGGGGGGAATGAGAGGAGTGAGGGGGAAAATAAGAGGAGTGAGGGGGGAAATGAGAGGTGTAAGGGAGAAAAAGATGTGAGGGGGAAAATGAGAGGCGTGATGGGAAAATAAGAGAAGTGAGGTGCTATAACTAACCACAGATATTTACTATCCCCAGGCTCTT
Organism: Ranitomeya variabilis; assembly: GCF_051348905.1. NCBI lineage: Eukaryota > Metazoa > Chordata > Amphibia > Anura > Dendrobatidae > Ranitomeya > Ranitomeya variabilis. The sequence goes on along the minus strand of NC_135232.1, from coordinate 538,266,472 downwards.
CAGCTAGTATTTATATATATATATATATATATATATATATATATATATATACACACACACACACACAGTACAGAGCAAAAGTTTGGACACCTTCTCATTTAAAGATATTTCTGAATTTTCTTGACTATGAAAATTGTACATTCACACTGAAGGCATCAAAACTATGAATTAACACATGTGGAATTATATACTTAATAAAAAAGTTGTATATGTGAGGTAGCGGCGCTCGTGGGATGGAGATAGCTGCGGGTATTACTCCTTGCCACACAAAAGGAGAAAAAAAGGAAACTAGAACAGTAAAAGTAATATTTTAACAATATTTATACCTGCGCTAAACTTAAAGTACACTAGTCCACATTCACAATGGGAATTTCCCTGTTTGATGTGAAATTTGTTAGAGGTTTTGCTTGTGGGCGTAAGTACCGGATCAGGAATTGATCGTGGGAAGGGACTGGAGAGGGAAACAGTAAGAATTGTAAAATAAGATCACAGATGCTTAGTAACTCATGTGTCACTTGATTAATAACAAAATTAAAAAAGTACCATATAAAATGGTTCGTGTGCTATATAGGACTACTATCAATCCGTAAGTCCTGGATCCTTCATGTGAGAATTAAAAGCTAATACCCTGCAAGTGCGTTTAAAATAAAAGGTGCGTGCTTCTCCACTTAAAAATAAACTGCAGAGTCCAATACCTGTAATGCTGGCGCTTATAGGAGAAAAAGAGAAACAATGTCCATATATCCTTGGCAATAGTAATGAAATAGGTAAAGCAGTTTTACTTAGCTTAGCTGGATGGGTGCTTTCCTTGTTTGCTTCTTAGGCGACTTATGCAAGCGCTCGTCACCGGCCGGGACGGCGCCTGCATAAGTCGCCTAAGAAGCAAACAAGGAAAGCACCCATCCAGCTAAGCTAAGTAAAACTGCTTTACCTATTTCATTACTATTGCCAAGGATATATGGACATGGTTTCTTTTTTTCTCCTATAAGCGCCAGCATTACAGGTATTGGACTCTGCAGCTTATTTTTAAGTGGAGAAGCACGCACCTTTTATTTTAAACGCACTTGCAGGGTGTTAGCCTTTACTTCTCATATGAAAGATCCAGGACTTACGGATCGGTAGTAGTCCTATATAGCACACGAACCATTGTATCTGGTACTTTTTTAATTTTGTTATTAATCAAGTGACACATGAGTTACTAAGCATCTGTGATCTTATTTTACAATTCTTACTGTTTCCCTCTCCAGTCCCTTCCCACGATCAATTCCTGATCCGGTACTTACGCCCACAAGCAAAACCTCTAACAAATTTCACATCAAACAGGTAAATTCCCATTGTGAATGTGGACTAGTGTACTTTAAGTTTAGCGCAGGTATAAATATTGTTAAAATATTACTTTTACTGTTCTACTTAATAAAAAAGTGTGAAACAACTGAAAATATGTCTTATATTCTAGGTTCTTCAAGTAACCACCTTTTGCTTTGATGACTGCTTTGCACACTCTTGGCATTCTCTTGATGAGCTTCAAAAGGTAGTCACCGGAAATGGTTTTCACTTCACAGATGTGCCCTGTCAGGTTTAATAAGTGGGGTTGGGACCATCAGTTTTGTTGTGCAGAGGTCTGGTGGATACACAGCTGATAGTCCTACTGAATAGACTGTTAGATATTGTATTATGGCAAGAAAAAAGCAGCTAAGTAAAGAAAAACGAGTGGCCAACATTACTTTAAGAAATGAAGGTCAGTCAGTCCGAAAAATTGGGAAAACTTTGAAAGTGTCCCCAAGAGCAGTTACAAAAACCATCAAGCTCTACAAAGAAACTCACTCACATGAGGACCACCCTAGGAAAGGAAGACCAAGAATCACCTCTGCTTCTGAGGATAAGTTTATCCGAGACACCAGCCTCAGAAATCGCAGGTTAACAGCAGTTCAGATTAGAGACCAGGTCAATGCCACACAGAGTTCTAGCGGCAGACACATATCTACAACAACTGTTAAGACGATACTTTGTGCAGCAGGCCTTCATGGTAAAATAGCTGCTAGGAAACCACTGCTAAGGACAGGCAACAAGCAGAAGAGACTTGTTTAAGCTAAAGAACTCAAGGAATGGACCTGAGACCAGTGGAAATCTGTGCTTTGGTCTGATGAGTCCAAATTTGAGATCTTTGGTTCCAACCACCGTGTCTTAGTGCAATGCAGAAAAGGTGAACGGATGGACTCTACATGCCTGGTTCCCACCGTGAAACATGGAGGAGGAGGTGTGATGGTGTGGGGGTGCTTTGCTGGTGACACTGTTAGGGATTTAGCAAATAGATCAATGGCTGCACTCAAAATGTACTGTGCTAAGGCAAGGAAATGTGCAATACATGAAATGTGAGAACCACAGCTTCATGAGAAGAATGCCCAGATATTAATCATATAAAAAAAAAAAATAATAGATTATATGTAGCGGGCCATAACAGACATGTCTGTGGGATAATCGCTAATCAATAATGAACTACCATAGAAAACATGCGATCAAACAACACCCAACAAAGTTTTATAATGAAAAATAATACAAATACTTTATTAAAGTCACATATAACAAGGTATTACAGGCCAGGGAGGGAAGTAGGAAAACACACAGGTCACAATGTGCACTAGGAAATGGCCAGGGGTACAGGCATGTGGACCAGAAGATTGAAGGCATAAATGTCTATGGTCCCAAAGGACTCCACAGTAACGCCATAGCAGGGAGCAATACCCAAATAAACAAAGTAACTGAAAAATCAACCAAGGGTTAATGCTGTAAAGAATAAAACATAATTACCTGCACAAGCACAAAATCACCCCTGGTCCACAGTGTGCACCCACCCCAACGCACGTTTCGGCGAAATGAGCCTTTCTCAAGGGGTAACAGGTGAGGGGAAGTGACGCACTTAAAATAGAGACCATCCACCAATCTCTGCTCAGTGCCGCAGCTGGATAATATCAGCAATAACCATAGGTACTGAAGGGATGGTGTCATGAATACATAATTTCACTGCGTTGTCATGGTAATAGGTAACGCATACGCGACCTGACATCTGAAGGTTACACAGCGCTATATTTACCACATCCCATCCTGCAGCCGCCATCGCTGGATAGCGTCCACCAAGAGTGACGCGTACATCACCCAGGCAACGCGGGACGCCGAGCGGCGCCGGCGTCTGACGTCAGCAGGGAGGGACTAAGTCCCTCACTGCTAGGCGATGGGAGACGCCGGAAGCCGGAAAGCGGACCGAGCACCGCGGCGCGCACGCGTCAAGGTGGAAGACATCCAGAGGATGGAAATGACGGCGGAGCAGACGTATGTGGCAATAATGATGGAAGCGGGACATAGAACATCAATATAATATCTAGACTGCCACTACCCTGAATACAATGTCAAAAGGCATACTTACAAATATTAATACAAAATATATCATCGCAATCGATGGTAAAAAAATACAAATAAGCAAGTAACAGTACAATAATCATATATCCGATGATCAAAGATAGCTCCAGATGTTCTGACGATCACAATTCTTATATAGACGCGGCTGATCCATCCAAAACGACACAAAATGTCCAGATAAATTAGTTGAAAATAGTACACCAAGCAGAAAAAAACGGATGGTAACTAAATAAAAGAATATAAAAACAATTAAAAACAATTAAGACGCCACAGAGTGCACATCTACAGTGGAAGCCAAGTATAGCCTAATACAGCATAGGCCTATATGGGAGTGAGAAACAAGGAGACTTGCTCATATAAAAGGAACAAAGCTGATGGTCTCATTTAGCCCTTTAGGCTGGACAGTGTCCAGCACCCAGATCCACCTCGTCTCACAGCGTGCTAATTTTTGACTCAAATTACCTCCACGGATCCCGGGAATGATAATATCAATTCCCCTAACCCTTAGGAGGGAGCTGTCACAATCATGGTAGATTTTAAAGTGACGTGGTATGGTCCTGAGCATGGCTACATCCCCAATATGGCCGGCTGCCGCCTGAATCCCCAACACGTGCTCACGCACCCGCACCTTCAATTGGCGAGTTGTCATGCCAATATATATTAAATTGCAGGGGCAAGTAGCAAAATAAACTACATAACGTGACTCACACGAAATATGTTTCCTGATGTCATATATCCTGGTACCTGCAGAATTAGAGAAGGTGCGAGTACGCTCAATGCTGGGGCATGCGACACACCGGCCACAAGGAGTGCAGCCACACACAGGATGACCCACGTCCAAAAACGTCGATTTAATTTGACCTTGATAGTGACTGTGTACGAGGTGGTCTCGCAGGTTACGTGAGCGTCTAACTGTGACACTGGGGGTAGCGGGCAATAGTTGATTAAGAACCGGATCAGTCTGAACGATCGGCCATGCTTTTTGAAGACAATTTTTCATTCTTGCAAATTGTGCGTGATAATTCGTGATAAACCTGATTGTCTGATTGGACTTAGGGGTTTTGTTCTTATACAGCAACGATTGCCGAGTGGAATGTCTAGCTCTATTATATGCTCGCTTGATGGAGCGCCCACTATAACCCCTATCACGAAATCTCGCACGAAGATCCTGTGCTTTGGCCTTAAAATCACTATCATCGGAACAAATCCTGCGAGACCATCCACCCTCTTAAGGAACTCCCCAGTATCCAACAAAAATGAGTGGAGGCTGGTAACTAATGGTTGTAATTTGGAGTCCAACCATAGATTAACTCTCTCAAGATAGTTACCTGAACCCGAGATGATTGGACGTCCCGGGGGAGCCTGACGGTTCTTATGTATCTTGGGTAACAAGTACATAGTAGAGATGGTAGGTTCAACCACTTGTAGTGCCGAAGCCAGCTCTTTAGTAATAACCTCCTTATTTACGGCAGTTTTAAGAATTTTATTAAGTTGGTCAGTAAAAGATGACAATGGATTAAATGTCAGACGTTTGTAGCATATTCCATTGTCTAACTGGCGAAAAGCCTCCTTTTCATAGGAGGACTTCGGCCATATAACTATATTGCCGCCTTTATCCGCTGGCTTCAGCACTACATCCGGAAGCTCCCGCAGGACCTCCAATCTCTCATGTTCAGTACGAGTAAGATTGTCCTTGCCCACACCTCTAGGAATACTATTAAATTCCCTTGTGACAACTTGTACAAATAGATCAATTGCTGCACATGTGGATAGAGGGGGAAACTTCTTAGACTTGACTCTGATGGATGCTGGGATCTTACCTCCTTCCCCGAGTTGATGTTCCAAGGCCAAATCCTCTAAATCCTGCAATGTCATTTGTTCCTTCTCTGTGGGAAACAAAGATTGCAAGTGAGGATCAAAAAAATGTTTTTTAAAGATCAATGTCCTGGCAAACAGGTGTAAATCCTTGATTGCCGTAAACATGTCAAATCTGGATTTTGGTGAGAAGGTAAGACCCCTACCCAGCAAAGCCAAGTCAGTATCCGTTAATGGATAAGAACTGAGATTAATTACCTGATTATAATTCTTTTTACGTTCGGGTGATCTATTTTGCACCCGTTTATACGGATGAAAATCAACATCCCTTGTTCTTTTATTTCTGGGTCCCGAACGAGTCAACATTGAGGAGGTGGAACATTCAGAGGAATCACTGATGTTAGATAATGAACTCACGGACGGTGCATCTGTCAATCGGGAAGTATGAGGATTGGCCTTCCTCCAGTGGTACACATTTTTAGTTGTAAAATCTCTTGTATCTCTCTGAAATTTAGAGGCCTGAGAATCAAGAATCCTCTTGACGCACATATCCAGGCTCTTCTCAATCTTGGATTCATACCCCGGTAATTTATCAATCGGGCAAATTCCTCTAAAATTGCGTTCGGCCTCATCAATCGTTATATCCAAGCTAGATATCGATTTGGTATTTAGTTCCACCAACAGTTTCATGAAGGAAAGAGAACATGTGCCACATGCCTCCTCCCATTTAGTAACAAAGTCATCATCCTCCACAGGAAATGCGGGGATAACCCGTACCCTCAAGCCTCTCGGAATTAGTTTATTCCAAATGTAACGCTCCAGGAACACACGGTTCCACCAGACCTTTGTCCTTTTAATGAGCAGTCTCTCAATCTCACGGGCCTGATTGTCCACTGTTTGATCCACTGGTGCCTGAGGATCCACACCACTGGCCCCGAATACCTGATCAATTTGACCGAGCCAGGTCTTATCTTTGGCTCGGAAGTCCATATCCCTGAAGGATAGCACACCTGTGCAAAACACAGCAACAAAATATGAGAACCACAGCTTCATGAGAAGAATGCCCAGATATTAATCATATAAAAATAAATAATAGATTATATGTAGCGGGCCATAACAGACATGTCTGTGGGATAATCGCTAATCAATAATGAACTACCATAGAAAACATGCGATCAAACAACACCCAACAAAGTTTTATAATGAAAAATAATACAAATACTTTATTAAAGTCACATATAACACGGTATTACAGGCCAGGGAGGGAAGTAGGAAAACACACAGGTCACAATGTGCACTAGGAAACGGCCAGGGGTACAGGCATGTGGACCAGAAGATTGAAGGCATAAATGTCTATGGTCCCAAAGGACTCCACAGTAACGCCATAGCAGGGAGCAATACCCAAATAAACAAAGTAACTGAAAAATCAACCAAGGGTTAATGCTGTAAAGAATAAAACATAATTACCTGCACAAGCACAAAATCACTCCTGGTCCACAGCGTGCACCCACCCCAACGCACGTTTCGGCGAAATGAGCCTTTCTCAAGGGGTAACAGGTGAGGGGAAGTGACGCACTTAAAATAGAGACCATCCACCAATCTCTGCTCAGTGCCGCAGCTGGATAATATCAGCAATAACCATAGGTACTGAAGGGATGGTGTCATGAATACATAATTTCGCTGCGTTGTCATGGTAATAGGTAACGCATACGCGACCTGACATCTGAAGGTTACACAGCGCTATATTTACCACATCCCATCCTGCAGCCGCCATCGCTGGATAGCGTCCACCAAGAGTGACGCGTACATCACCCAGGCAACGCTGGACGCCGAGCGGCGCCGGCGTCTGACGTCAGCAGGGAGGGACTAAGTCCCTCACTGCTAGGCGATGGGAGACGCCGGAAGCCGGACAGCGGACCGAGCACCGCGGCGCGCACGCGTCAAGGTGGAAGACATCCAGAGGATGGAAATGACGGCGGAGCAGACGTATGTGGCAATAATGATGGAAGCGGGACATAGAACATCAATATAATATCTAGACTGCCACTACCCTGAATACAATGTCAAAAGGCATACTTACAAACATTAATACAAAATATATCATCGCAATCGATGGTAAAAAAATACAAATAAGCAAGTAACAGTACAATAATCATATATCCGATGATCGAAGATAGCTCCAGATGTTCTGACGATCACAATTCTTATATAGACGCGGCTGATCCATCCAAAACGACACAAAATGTCCAGATAAATTAGTTGAAAATAGTACACCAAGCAGAAAAAAACGGATGGTAACTAAATAAAAGAATCTAAAAACAATTAAAAACAGTTAAGACGCCACAGAGTGCACATCTACAGTGGAAGCCAAGTATAGCCTAATACAGTATAGGCCTATATGAGAGTGAGAAACAAGGAGACTTGCTCATATAAAAGGAACAAAGCTGATGGTCTCATTTAGCCCTTTAGGCTGGACAGTGTCCAGCAACCAGATCCACCTCGTCTCACAGCGTGCTAATTTTTGACTCAAATTACCTCCACGGATCCCGGGAATGATAATATCAATTCCCCTAACCCTTAGGAGGGAGCTGTCACAATCATGGTAGATTTTAAAGTGACGTGGTATGGTCCTGAGCATGGCTACATCCCCAATATGGCCGTCTGCCGCCTGAATCCCCAACACGTGCTCACGCACCCGCACCTTCAATTGGCGAGTTGTCATGCCAATATATATTAAATTGCAGGGGCAAGTAGCAAAATAAACTACATAACGTGACTCACACAAAATATGTTTCCTGATGTCATATATCCTGGTACCTGCAGAATTAGAGAAGGTGCGAGTACGCTCAATGCTGGGGCATGCGACACACCGGCCACAAGGAGTGCAGCCACACACAGGACGACCCACGTCCAAAAACGTTGATTTAATTTGACCTTGATAGTGACTGTGTACGAGGTGGTCTCGCAGGTTACGTGAGCGTCTAACTGTGACACTGGGGGTAGCGGGCAATAGTTGATTAAGAACCGGATCAGTCTGAAGGATCGGCCATGCTTTTTGAAGACAATTTTTCATTCTTGCAAATTGTGCGTGATAATTCGTGATAAACCTGATTGTCTGATTGGACTTAGGGGTTTTGTTCTTATACAGCAACGATTGCCGAGTGGAATGTCTAGCTCTATTATATGCTCGCTTGATGGAGCGCCCACTATAACCCCTATCACGAAATCTCGCACTAAGATCCTGTGCTTTGGCCTTAAAATCACTATCATCGGAACAAATCCTGCGAAGACGCAGGAATTGTCCGATCGGAATAGAATTAATAAGAGGCTTGGGGTGGGCAGAGGAGGCATGAAGCAACATGTTAGATGCAGTCTCCTTCCTAAAAATGGTGGTCTGCAATACATCCTCAGAGTCCCTCCATACCTTAACGTCAAGGAAATCAATACTATCCACATCATGATGGTATGTGATGTGGATATTTTTGTCATTCAAATTGATCAAATTGAAGCTGTGGTTCTCATATTTTGTTGCTGTGTTTTGCACAGGTGTGCTATCCTTCAGGGATATGGACTTCCGAGCCAAAGATAAGACCTGGCTCGGTCAAATTGATCAGGTATTCGGGGCCAGTGGTGTGGATCCTCAGGCACCAGTGGATCAAACAGTGGACAATCAGGCCCGTGAGATTGAGAGACTGCTCATTAAAAGGACAAAGGTCTGGTGGAACCGTGTGTTCCTGGAGCGTTACATTTGGAATAAACTAATTCCGAGAGGCTTGAGGGTACGGGTTATCCCCGCATTTCCTGTGGAGGATGATGACTTTGTTACTAAATGGGAGGAGGCATGTGGCACATGTTCTCTTTCCTTCATGAAACTGTTGGTGGAACTAAATACCAAATCGATATCTAGCTTGGATATAACGATTGATGAGGCCGAACGCAATTTTAGAGGAATTTGCCCGATTGATAAATTACCGGGGTATGAATCCAAGATTGAGAAGAGCCTGGATATGTGCGTCAAGAGGATTCTTGATTCTCAGGCCTCTAAATTTCAGAGAGATACAAGAGATTTTACAACTAAAAATGTGTACCACTGGAGGAAGGCCAATCCTCATACTTCCCGATTGACAGATGCACCGTCCGTGAGTTCATTATCTAACATCAGTGATTCCTCTGAATGTTCCACCTCCTCAATGTTGACTCGTTCGGGACCCAGAAATAAAAGAACAAGGGATGTTGATTTTCATCCGTATAAACGGGTGCAAAATAGATCACCCGAACGTAAAAAGAATTATAATCAGGTAATTAATCTCAGTTCTTATCCATTAACGGATACTGACTTGGCTTTGCTGGGTAGGGGTCTTACCTTCTCACCAAAATCCAGATTTGACATGTTTACGGCAATCAAGGATTTACACCTGTTTGCCAGGACATTGATCTTTAAAAAACATTTTTTTGATCCTCACTTGCAATCTTTGTTTCCCACAGAGAAGGAACAAATGACATTGCAGGATTTAGAGGATTTGGCCTTGGAACATCAACTCGGGGAAGGAGGTAAGATCCCAGCATCCATCAGAGTCAAGTCTAAGAAGTTTCCCCCTCTATCCACATGTGCAGCAATTGATCTATTTGTACAAGTTGTCACAAGGGAATTTAATAGTATTCCTAGAGGTGTGGGCAAGGACAATCTTACTCGTACTGAACGTGAGAGATTGGAGGTCCTGCGGGAGCTTCCGGATGTAGTGCTGAAGCCAGCGGATAAAGGCGGCAATATAGTTATATGGCCGAAGTCCTCCTATGAAAAGGAGGCTTTTCGCCAGTTAGACAATGGAATATGCTACAAACGTCTGACATTTAATCCATTGTCATCTTTTACTGACCAACTTAATAAAATTCTTAAAACGGCCGTAAATAAGGAGGTTATTACTAAAGAGCTGGCTTCGGCACTACAAGTGGTTGAACCTACCATCTCTACTATGTACTTGTTACCCAAGATACATAAGAACCGTCAGGCTCCCCCGGGACGTCCAATCATCTCGGGTTCAGGTAACTATCTTGAGAGAGTTAATCTATGGTTGGACTCCAAATTACAACCATTAGTTACCAGCCTCCCCTCATTTTTGTTGGATACTGGGGAGTTCCTTAAGAGGGTGGATGGTCTCCATATTGGGCCAGAAACCACTCTTGTAACAGGTGATGTCGAATCCCTGTATACGAACATTAAACATGAGGATGGTCTGGCCGCAACTAAATTTTATTTGGATATGTCAAACTTACCTATGGGGATCATCCACCTGATTATGGAACTCCTTCATTTTGCCCTTACACATAACTTTTTCACTTTTAAGGGGTCCTTCTTCCTGCAGCTCCAGGGCACTGCCATGGGTGCAGCTTTTGCCCCGGCTTACGCCAATCTGTTCCTGGGGCTGTGGGAGAGGGACCTCCCCCTGTCAGATCAGGGTCTCTCGATGGACCGTATCCCATTTTGGTTACGGTACATCGATGACATATTCCTGATCTGGCAGGGGAATCAATCACAATTGGCTGCATTTGTGGAGGCGATCAATTTGAATGACAAAAATATCCACATCACATACCATCATGATGTGGATAGTATTGATTTCCTTGACGTTAAGGCATGGAGGGACTCTGAGGATGTATTGCAGACCACCAATTTTAGGAAGGAGACTGCATCTAACATGTTGCTTCATGCCTCCTCTGCCCACCCCAAGCCTCTTATTAATTCTATTCCGATCGGACAATTCCTGCGTCTTAGCAGGATTTGTTCCGATGATAGTGATTTTAAGGCCAAAGCACAGGATCTTAGTGCGAGATTTCGTGATAGGGGTTATAGTGGGCGCTCCATCAAGCGAGCATATAATAGAGCTAGACATTCCACTCGGCAATCGTTGCTGTATAAGAACAAAACCCCTAAGTCCAATCAGACAATCAGGTTTATCACGAATTATCACGCACAATTTGCAAGAATGAAAAATGGTCTTCAAAAAGCATGGCCGATCCTTCAGACTGATCCGGTTCTTAATCAACTATTGCCCGCTACCCCCAGTGTCACAGTTAGACGCTCACGTAACCTGCGAGACCACCTCGTACACAGTCACTATCAAGGTCAAATTAAATCGACGTTTTTGGACGTGGGTCGTCCTGTGTGTGGCTGCACTCCTTGTGGCCGGTGTGTCGCATGCCCCAGCATTGAGCGTACTCGCACCTTCTCTAATTCTGCAGGTACCAGGATATATGACATCAGGAAACATATTTCGTGTGAGTCACGTTATGTAGTTTATTTTGCTACTTGCCCCTGCAATTTAATATATATTGGCATGACAACTCGCCAATTGAAGGTGCGGGTGCGTGAGCACGTGTTGGGGATTCAGGCGGCAGACGGCCATATTGGGGATGTAGCCATGCTCAGGACCATACCACGTCACTTTAAAATCTACCATGATTGTGACAGCTCCCTCCTAAGGGTTAGGGGAATTGATATTATCATTCCCGGGATCCGTGGAGGTAATTTGAGTCAAAAATTAGCACGCTGTGAGAAGAGGTGGATCTGGGTGCTGGACACTGTCCAGCCTAAAGGGCTAAATGAGACCATCAGCTTTGTTCCTTTTATATGAGCAAGTCTCCTTGTTTCTCACTCCCATATAGGCCTATACTGTATTAGGCTATACTTGGCTTCCACTGTAGATGTGCACTCTGTGGCGTCTTAATTGTTTTTAATTGTTTTTATATTCTTTTATTTAGTTACCATCCGTTTTTTTCTGCTTGGTGTACTATTTTCAACTAATTTATCTGGACATTTTGTGTCGTTTTGGATGGATCAGCCGCGTCTATATAAGATTTGTGATCGTCAGAACATCTGGAGCTATCTTCGATCATCGGATATATGATTATTGTACTGTTACTTGCTTATTTGTATTTTTTTTACCATCGATTGCGATGATATATTTTGTATTACTATTTGTAAGTATGCCTTTTGACATTGTATTCAGGGTAGTGGCAGTCTAGATATTATATTGATGTTCTATGTCCCGCTTCCATCATTATTGCCACATACGTCTGCTCCGCCGTCATTTCCATCCTCTGGATGTCTTCCACCTTGACGCGTGCGCGCCGCGGTGCTCGGTCCGCTGTCCGGTTTCCGGCGTCTCCCATCGCCTAGCAGTGAGGGACTTAGTCCCTCCCTGCTGACGTCAGACGCCGGCGCCGCTCGGCGTCCCGCGTTGCCTGGGTGATGTACGCGTCACTCTTGGTGGACGCTATCCAGCGATGGCGGCTGCAGGATGGGATGTGGTAAATATAGCACTGTGTAACCTTCAGATGTCAGGTCGCGTATGTGTTACCTATTACCATGACAACGCAGCGAAATTATGTATTCATGACACCATCCCTTCAGTACCTATGGTTATTGCTGATATTATCCAGCTGCGGCACTGAGCAGAGATTGGTGGATGGTCTCTATTTTAAGTGCGTCACTTCCCCTCACCTGTTACCCCTTGAGAAAGGCTCATTTCGCCGAAACGTGCGTTGGGGTGGGTGCACGCTGTGGACCAGGAGTGATTTTGTGCTTGTGCAGATAATTATGTTTTATTCTTTACAGCATTAACCCTTGGTTGATTTTTCAGTTACTTTGTTTATTTGGGTATTGCTCCCTGCTATGGCGTTACTGTGGAGTCCTTTGGGACCATAGACATTTATGCCTTCAATCTTCTGGTCCACATGCCTGTACCCCTGGCCGTTTCCTAGTGCACATTGTGACCTGTGTGTTTTCCTACTTCCCTCCCTGGCCTGTAATACTGTGTTATATGTGACTTTAATAAAGTATTTGTATTATTTTTCATTATAAAACTTTGTTGGGTGTTGTTTGATCGCATGTTTTCTATGGTAGTTCATTATTGATTAGCGATTATCCCACAGACATGTCTGTTATGGCCCGCTACATATAATCTATTATTTATTTTTATATGATTAATATCTGGGCATTCTTCTCATGAAGCTGTGGTTCTCATATTTTGTTGCTGTGTTTTGCACAGGTGTGCTATCCTTCAGGGATATGGACTTCCGAGCCAAAGATAAGACCTGGCTCGGTCAAATTGATCAGGTATTCAGGGCCAGTGGTGTGGATCATCAGGCACCAGTGGATCAAACAGTGGACAATCAGGCCCGTGAGATTGAGAGTCTGCTCATTAAAAGGACAAAGGTCTGGTGGAACCGTGTGTTCCTGGAGCGTTACATTTCGAATAAACTAATTCCGAGAGGCTTGAGGGTATGGGTTATCCCCGCATTTCCTGTGGAGGATGATGACTTTGTTACTAAATGGGAGGAGGCATGTGGCACATGTTCTCTTTCCTTCATGAAACTGTTGGTGGAACTAAATACCAAATCGATATCTAGCTTGGATATAACGATTGATGAGGCCGAACGCAATTTTAGAGGAATTTGCCCGATTGATAAATTACCGGGGTATGAATCCATGATTGAGAAGAGCCTGGATATGTGCGTCAAGAGGATTCTTGATTCTCAGGCCTCTAAATTTCAGAGAGATACAAGAGATTTTACAACTAAAAATGTGTACCACTGGAGGAAGGCCAATCCTCATACTTCCCGATTGACAGATGCACCGTCCGTGAGTTCATTATCTAACATCAGTGATTCCTCTGAATGTTCCACCTCCTCAATGTTGACTCGTTCGGGACCCAGAAATAAAAGAACAAGGGATGTTGATTTTCATCCATATAAACGGGTGCAAAATAGATCACCCGAACGTAAAAAGAATTATAATCAGGTAATTAATCTCAGTTCTTATCCATTAACGGATACTGACTTGGCTTTGCTGGGTAGGGGTCTTACCTTCTCACCAAAATCCAGATTTGACATGTTTACGGCAATCAAGGATTTACACCTGTTTGCCAGGACATTGATCTTTAAAAAACATTTTTTTGATCCTCACTTGCAATCTTTGTTTCCCACAGAGAAGGAACAAATGACATTGCAGGATTTAGAGGATTTGGCCTTGGAACATCAACTCGGGGAAGGAGGTAAGATCCCAGCATCCATCAGAGTCAAGTCTAAGAAGTTTCCCCCTCTATCCACATGTGCAGCAATTGATCTATTTGTACAAGTTTTCACAAGGGAATTTAATAGTATTCCTAGAGGTGTGGGCAAGGACAATCTTACTCGTACTGAACGTGAGAGATTGGAGGTCCTGCGGGAGCTTCCGGATGTAGTGCTGAAGCCAGCGGATAAAGGCGGCAATATAGTTATATGGCCGAAGTCCTCCTATGAAAAGGAGGCTTTTCGCCAGTTAGACAATGGAATATGCTACAAACGTCTGACATTTAATCCATTGTCATCTTTTACTGACCAACTTAATAAAATTCTTAAAACGGCCGTAAATAAGGAGGTTATTACTAAAGAGCTGGCTTCGGCACTACAAGTGGTTGAACCTACCATCTCTACTATGTACTTGTTACCCAAGATACATAAGAACCGTCAGGCTCCCCCGGGACGTCCAATCATCTCGGGTTCAGGTAACTATCTTGAGAGAGTTAATCTATGGTTGGACTCCAAATTACAACCATTAGTTACCAGCCTCCCCTCATTTTTGTTGGATACTGGGGAGTTCCTTAAGAGGGTGGATGGTCTCCATATTGGGCCAGAAACCACTCTTGTAACAGGTGATGTCGAATCCCTGTATACGAACATTAAACATGAGGATGGTCTGGCCGCAACTAAATTTTATTTGGATATGTCAAACTTACCTATGGGGATCATCCACCTGATTATGGAACTCCTTCATTTTGCCCTTACACATAACTTTTTCACTTTTAAGGGGTCCTTCTTCCTGCAGCTCCAGGGCACTGCCATGGGTGCAGCTTTTGCCCCGGCTTACGCCAATCTGTTCCTGGGGCTGTGGGAGAGGGACCTCCCCCTGTCAGATCAGGGTCTCTCGATGGACCGTATCCCATTTTGGGTACGGTACATCGATGACATATTCCTGATCTGGCAGGGGAATCAATCACAATTGGCTGCATTTGTGGAGGCGATCAATTTGAATGACAAAAATATCCACATCACATACCATCATGATGTGGATAGTATTGATTTCCTTGACGTTAAGGCATGGAGGGACTCTGAGGATGTATTGCAGACCACCATTTTTAGGAAGGAGACTGCATCTAACATGTTGCTTCATGCCTCCTCTGCCCACCCCAAGCCTCTTATTAATTCTATTCCGATCGGACAATTCCTGCGTCTTCGCAGGATTTGTTCCGATGATAGTGATTTTAAGGCCAAAGCACAGGATCTTAGTGCGAGATTTCGTGATAGGGGTTATAGTGGGCGCTCCATCAAGCGAGCATATAATAGAGCTAGACATTCCACTCTGCAATCGTTGCTGTATAAGAACAAAACCCCTAAGTCCAATCAGACAATCAGGTTTATCACGAATTATCACGCACAATTTGCAAGAATGAAAAATGGTCTTCAAAAAGCATGGCCGATCCTTCAGACTGATCCGGTTCTTAATCAACTATTGCCCGCTACCCCCAGTGTCACAGTTAGACGCTCACGTAACCTGCGAGACCACCTCGTACACAGTCACTATCAAGGTCAAATTAAATCGACGTTTTTGGACGTGGGTCGTCCTGTGTGTGGCTACACTCCTTGTGGCCGGTGTGTCGCATGCCCCAGCATTGAGCGTACTCGCACCTTCTCTAATTCTGCAGGTACCAGGATATATGACATCAGGAAACATATTTCGTGTGAGTCACATTATGTAGTTTATTTTGCTACTTGCCCCTGCAATTTAATATATATTGGCATGACAACTCGCCAATTGAAGGTGCGGGTGCGTGAGCACGTGTTGGGGATTCAGGCGGCAGCCGGCCATATTGGGGATGTAGCCATGCTCAGGACCATACCACGTCACTTTAAAATCTACCATGATTGTGACAGCTCCCTCCTAAGGGTTAGGGGAATTGATATTATCATTCCCGGGATCCGTGGAGGTAATTTGAGTCAAAAATTAGCACGCTGTGAGACGAGGTGGATCTGGGTGCTGGACACTGTCCAGCCTAAAGGGCTAAATGAGACCATCAGCTTTGTTCCTTTTATATGAGCAAGTCTCCTTGTTTCTCACTCCCATATAGGCCTATACTGTATTAGGCTATATTTGGCTTCCACTGTAGATGTGCACTCTGTGGCGTCTTAATTGTTTTTAATTGTTTTTATATTCTTTTATTTAGTTACCATCCGTTTTTTTCTGCTTGGTGTACTATTTTCAACTAATTTATCTGGACATTTTGTGTCGTTTTGGATGGATCAGCCGCGTCTATATAAGATTTGTGATCGTCAGAACATCTGGAGCTATCTTCGATCATCGGATATATGATTATTGTACTGTTACTTGCTTATTTGTATTTTTTTTACCATCGATTGCGATGATATATTTTGTATTAATATTTGTAAGTATGCCTTTTGACATTGTATTCAGGGTAGTGGCAGTCTAGATATTATATTGATGTTCTATGTCCCGCTTCCATCATTATTGCCACATACGTCTGCTCCGCCGTCATTTCCATCCTCTGGATGTCTTCCACCTTGACGCGTGCGCGCCGCGGTGCTCGGTCCGCTGTCCGGCTTCCGGCGTCTCCCATCGCCTAGCAGTGAGGGACTTAGTCCCTCCCTGCTGACGTCAGACGCCGGCGCCGCTCGGCGTCCCGCGTTGCCTGGGTGATGTACGCGTCACTCTTGGTGGACGCTATCCAGCGATGGCGGCTGCAGGATGGGATGTGGTAAATATAGCGCTGTGTAACCTTCAGATGTCAGGTCGCGTATGCGTTACCTATTACCATGACAACGCAGCGAAATTATGTATTCATGACACCATCCCTTCAGTACCTATGGTTATTGCTGATATTATCCAGCTGCGGCACTGAGCAGAGATTGGTGGATGGTCTCTATTTTAAGTGCGTCACTTCCCCTCACCTGTTACCCCTTGAGAAAGGCTCATTTCGCCGAAACGTGCGTTGGGGTGGGTGCACGCTGTGGACCAGGAGTGATTTTGTGCTTGTGCAGGTAATTATGTTTTATTCTTTACAGCATTAACCCTTGGTTGATTTTTCAGTTACTTTGTTTATTTGGGTATTGCTCCCTGCTATGGCGTTACTGTGGAGTCCTTTGGGACCATAGACATTTATGCCTTCAATCTTCTGGTCCACATGCCTGTACCCCTGGCCGTTTCCTAGTGCACATTGTGACCTGTGTGTTTTCCTACTTCCCTCCCTGGCCTGTAATACCGTGTTATATGTGACTTTAATAAAGTATTTGTATTATTTTTCATTATAAAACTTTGTTGGGTGTTGTTTGATCGCATGTTTTCTATGGTAGTTCATTATTGATTAGCGATTATCCCACAGACATGTCTGTTATGGCCCGCTACATATAATCTATTATTTATTTTTATATGATTAATATCTGGGCATTCTTCTCATGAAGCTGTGGTTCTCATATTTTGTTGCTGTGTTTTGCACAGGTGTGCTATCCTTCAGGGATATGGACTTCCGAGCCAAAGATAAGACCTGGCTCGGTCAAATTGATCAGGTATTCAGGGCCAGTGGTGTGGATCATCAGGCACCAGTGGATCAAACAGTGGACAATCAGGCCCGTGAGATTGAGAGTCTGCTCATTAAAAGGACAAAGGTCTGGTGGAACCGTGTGTTCCTGGAGCGTTACATTTCGAATAAACTAATTCCGAGAGGCTTGAGGGTATGGGTTATCCCCGCATTTCCTGTGGAGGATGATGACTTTGTTACTAAATGGGAGGAGGCATGTGGCACATGTTCTCTTTCCTTCATGAAACTGTTGGTGGAACTAAATACCAAATCGATATCTAGCTTGGATATAACGATTGATGAGGCCGAACGCAATTTTAGAGGAATTTGCCCGATTGATAAATTACCGGGGTATGAATCCATGATTGAGAAGAGCCTGGATATGTGCGTCAAGAGGATTCTTGATTCTCAGGCCTCTAAATTTCAGAGAGATACAAGAGATTTTACAACTAAAAATGTGTACCACTGGAGGAAGGCCAATCCTCATACTTCCCGATTGACAGATGCACCGTCCGTGAGTTCATTATCTAACATCAGTGATTCCTCTGAATGTTCCACCTCCTCAATGTTGACTCGTTCGGGACCCAGAAATAAAAGAACAAGGGATGTTGATTTTCATCCGTATAAACGGGTGCAAAATAGATCACCCGAACGTAAAAAGAATTATAATCAGGTAATTAATCTCAGTTCTTATCCATTAACGGATACTGACTTGGCTTTGCTGGGTAGGGGTCTTACCTTCTCACCAAAATCCAGATTTGACATGTTTACGGCAATCAAGGATTTACACCTGTTTGCCAGGACATTGATCTTTAAAAAACATTTTTTTGATCCTCACTTGCAATCTTTGTTTCCCACAGAGAAGGAACAAATGACATTGCAGGATTTAGAGGATTTGGCCTTGGAACATCAACTCGGGGAAGGAGGTAAGATCCCAGCATCCATCAGAGTCAAGTCTAAGAAGTTTCCCCCTCTATCCACATGTGCAGCAATTGATCTATTTGTACAAGTTGTCACAAGGGAATTTAATAGTATTCCTAGAGGTGTGGGCAAGGACAATCTTACTCGTACTGAACGTGAGAGATTGGAGGTCCTGCGGGAGCTTCCGGATGTAGTGCTGAAGCCAGCGGATAAAGGCGGCAATATAGTTATATGGCCGAAGTACTCCTATGAAAAGGAGGCTTTTCGCCAGTTAGACAATGGAATATGCTACAAACGTCTGACATTTAATCCATTGTCATCTTTTACTGACCAACTTAATAAAATTCTTAAAACGGCCGTAAATAAGGAGGTTATTACTAAAGAGCTGGCTTCGGCACTACAAGTGGTTGAACCTACCATCTCTACTATGTACTTGTTACCCAAGATACATAAGAACCGTCAGGCTCCCCCGGGACGTCCAATCATCTCGGGTTCAGGTAACTATCTTGAGAGAGTTAATCTATGGTTGGACTCCAAATTACAACCATTAGTTACCAGCCTCCCCTCATTTTTGTTGGATACTGGGGAGTTCCTTAAGAGGGTGGATGGTCTCCATATTGGGCCAGAAACCACTCTTGTAACAGGTGATGTCGAATCCCTGTATACGAACATTAAACATGAGGATGGTCTGGCCGCAACTAAATTTTATTTGGATATGTCAAACTTACCTATGGGGATCATCCACCTGATTATGGAACTCCTTCATTTTGCCCTTACACATAACTTTTTCACTTTTAAGGGGTCCTTCTTCCCGCAGCTCCAGGGCACTGCCATGGGTGCAGCTTTTGCCCCGGCTTACGCCAATCTGTTCCTGGGGCTGTGGGAGAGGGACCTCCCCCTGTCAGATCAGGGTCTCTCGATGGACCGTATCCCATTTTGGTTACGGTACATCGATGACATATTCCTGATCTGGCAGGGGAATCAATCACAATTGGCTGCATTTGTGGAGGCGATCAATTTGAATGACAAAAATATCCACATCACATACCATCATGATGTGGATAGTATTGATTTCCTTGACGTTAAAGCATGGAGGGACTCTGAGGATGTATTGCAGACCACCATTTTTAGGAAGGAGACTGCATCTAACATGTTGCTTCATGCATCCTCTGCCCACCCCAAGCCTCTTATTAATTCTATTCCGATCGGACAATTCCTGCGTCTTCGCAGGATTTGTTCCGATGATAGTGATTTTAAGGCCAAAGCACAGGATCTTAGTGCGAGATTTCGTGATACGGGTTATAGTGGGCGCTCCATCAAGCGAGCATATAATAGAGCTAGACATTCCACTCGGCAATCGTTGCTGTATAAGAAAAAAACCCCTAAGTCCAATCAGACAATCAGGTTTATCACGAATTATCACGCACAATTTGCAAGAATGAAAAATGGTCTTCAAAAAGCATGGCCGATCCTTCAGACTGATCCGGTTCTTAATCAACTATTGCCCGCTACCCCCAGTGTCACAGTTAGACTCTCATGTAACCTGCGAGACCACCTCGTACACAGTCACTATCAAGGTCAAATTAAATCGACGTTTTTGGACGTGGGTCGTCCTGTGTGTGGCTGCACTCCTTGTGGCCGGTGTGTCGCATGCCCCAGCATTGAGCGTACTCGCACCTTCTCTAATTCTGCAGGTACCAGGATATATGACATCAGGAAACATATTTTGTGTGAGTCACGTTATGTAGTTTATTTTGCTACTTGCCCCTGCAATTTAATATATATTGGCATGACAACTCGCCAATTGAAGGTGCGGGTGCGTGAGCACGTGTTGGGGATTCAGGCGGCAGCCAGCCATATTGGGGATGTAGCCATGCTCAGGACCATACCACGTCACTTTAAAATCTACCATGATTGTGACAGCTCCCTCCTAAGGGTTAGGGGAATTGATATTATCATTCCCGGGATCCGTGGAGGTAATTTGAGTCAAAAATTAGCACGCTGTGAGACGAGGTGGATCTGGGTGCTGGACACTGTCCAGCCTAAAGGGCTAAATGAGACCATCAGCTTTGTTCCTTTTATATGAGCAAGTCTCCTTGTTTCTCACTCCCATATAGGCCTATACTGTATTAGGCTATACTTGGCTTCCACTGTAGATGTGCACTCTGTGGCGTCTTAATTGTTTAATTGTTTTTATATTCTTTTATTTAGTTACCATCTGTTTTTTTCTGCTTGGTGTACTATTTTCAACTAATTTATCTGGACATTTTGTGTCTTTTTGGATGGATCAGCCGCGTCTATATAAGAATTGTGATCGTCAGAACATCTGGAGCTATCTTCGATCATCGGATATATGATTATTGTACTGTTACTTGCTTATTTGTATTTTTTTTACCATCGATTGCGATGATATATTTTGTATTAGTATTTGTAAGTATGCCTTTTGACATTGTATTCAGGGTAGTGGCAGTCTAGATATTATATTGATGTTCTATGTCCCGCTTCCATCATTATTGCCACATACGTCTGCTCCACCGTCATTTCCATCCTCTGGATGTCTTCCACCTTGACGCGTGCGCGCCGCGGTGCTCGGTCCGCTGTCCGGCTTCCGGCGTCTCCCATCGCCTAGCAGTGAGGGACTTAGTCCCTCCCTGCTGACGTCAGACGCCGGCGCCGCTCGGCGTCCCGCGTTGCCTGGGTGATGTACGCGTCACTCTTGGTGGACGCTATCCAGCGATGGTGGCTGCAGGATGGGATGTGGTAAATATAGCACTGTGTAACCTTCAGATGTCAGGTCGCGTATGCGTTACCTATTACCATGACAACGCAGCGAAATTATGTATTCATGACACCATCCCTTCAGTACCTATGGTTATTGCTGATATTATCCAGCTGCGGCACTGAGCAGAGATTGGTGGATGGTCTCTATTTTAAGTGCGTCACTTCCCCTCACCTGTTACCCCTTGAGAAAGGCTCATTTCGCCGAAACGTGCGTTGGGGTGGGTGCACGCTGTGGACCAGGAGTGATTTTGTGCTTGTGCAGGTAATTATGTTTTATTCTTTACAGCATTAACCCTTGGTTGATTTTTCAGTTACTTTGTTTATTTGGGTATTGCTCCCTGCTATGGCGTTACTGTGGAGTCCTTTGGGACCATAGACATTTATGCCTTCAATCTTCTGGTCCACATGCCTGTACCCCTGGCCGTTTCCTAGTGCACATTGTGACCTGTGTGTTTTCCTACTTCCCTCCCTGGCCTGTAATACCGTGTTATATGTGACTTTAATAAAGTATTTGTATTATTTTTCATTATAAAACTTTGTTGGGTGTTGTTTGATCGCATGTTTTCTATGGTAGTTCATTATTGATTAGCGATTATCCCACAGACATGTCTGTTATGGCCCGCTACATATAATCTATTATTTATTTTTATATGATTAATATCTGGGCATTCTTCTCATGAAGCTGTGGTTCTCATATTTTGTTGCTGTGTTTTGCACAGGTGTGCTATCCTTCAGGGATATGGACTTCCGAGCCAAAGATAAGACCTGGCTCGGTCAAATTGATCAGGTATTCGGGGCCAGTGGTGTGGATCCTCAGGCACCAGTGGATCAAACAGTGGACAATCAGGCCCGTGAGATTGAGAGACTGCTCATTAAAAGGACAAAGGTCTGGTGGAACCGTGTGTTCCTGGAGCGTTACATTTGGAATAAACTAATTCCGAGAGGCTTGAGGGTACGGGTTATCCCCGCATTTCCTGTGGAGGATGATGACTTTGTTACTAAATGGGAGGAGGCATGTGGCACATGTTCTCTTTCCTTCATGAAACTGTTGGTGGAACTAAATACCAAATCGATATCTAGCTTGGATATAACGATTGATGAGGCCGAACGCAATTTTAGAGGAATTTGCCTGATTGATAAATTACCGGGGTATGAATCCAAGATTGAGAAGAGCCTGGATATGTGCGTCAAGAGGATTCTTGATTCTCAGGCCTCTAAATTTCAGAGAGATACAAGAGATTTTACAACTAAAAATGTGTACCACTGGAGGAAGGCCAATCCTCATACTTCCCGATTGACAGATGCACCGTCCGTGAGTTCATTATCTAACATCAGTGATTCCTCTGAATGTTCCACCTCCTCAATGTTGACTCGTTCGGGACCCAGAAATAAAAGAACAAGGGATG
Organism: Ranitomeya variabilis; assembly: GCF_051348905.1. Lineage (NCBI taxonomy): Eukaryota > Metazoa > Chordata > Amphibia > Anura > Dendrobatidae > Ranitomeya > Ranitomeya variabilis. The sequence goes on along the minus strand of NC_135232.1, from coordinate 538,243,506 downwards.
TTGATTTTCATCCGTATAAACGGGTGCAAAATAGATCACCCGAACGTAAAAAGAATTATAATCAGGTAATTAATCTCAGTTCTTATCCATTAACGGATACTGACTTGGCTTTGCTGGGTAGGGGTCTTACCTTCTCACCAAAATCCAGATTTGACATGTTTACGGCAATCAAGGATTTACACCTGTTTGCCAGGACATTGATCTTTAAAAAACATTTTTTTGATCCTCACTTGCAATCTTTGTTTCCCACAGAGAAGGAACAAATGACATTGCAGGATTTAGAGGATTTGGCCTTGGAACATCAACTCGGGGAAGGAGGTAAGATCCCAGCATCCATCAGAGTCAAGTCTAAGAAGTTTCCCCCTCTATCCACATGTGCAGCAATTGATCTATTTGTACAAGTTGTCACAAGGGAATTTAATAGTATTCCTAGAGGTGTGGGCAAGGACAATCTTACTCGTACTGAACGTGAGAGATTGGAGGTCCTGCGGGAGCTTCCGGATGTAGTGCTGAAGCCAGCGGATAAAGGCGGCAATATAGTTATATGGCCGAAGTCCTCCTATGAAAAGGAGGCTTTTCGCCAGTTAGACAATGGAATATGCTACAAACGTCTGACATTTAATCCATTGTCATCTTTTACTGACCAACTTAATAAAATTCTTAAAACGGCCGTAAATAAGGAGGTTATTACTAAAGAGCTGGCTTCGGCACTACAAGTGGTTGAACCTACCATCTCTACTATGTACTTGTTACCCAAGATACATAAGAACCGTCAGGCTCCCCCGGGACGTCCAATCATCTCGGGTTCAGGTAACTATCTTGAGAGAGTTAATCTATGGTTGGACTCCAAATTACAACCATTAGTTACCAGCCTCCCCTCATTTTTGTTGGATACTGGGGAGTTCCTTAAGAGGGTGGATGGTCTCCATATTGGGCCAGAAACCACTCTTGTAACAGGTGATGTCGAATCCCTGTATACGAACATTAAACATGAGGATGGTCTGGCCGCAACTAAATTTTATTTGGATATGTCAAACTTACCTATGGGGATCATCCACCTGATTATGGAACTCCTTCATTTTGCCCTTACACATAACTTTTTCACTTTTAAGGGGTCCTTCTTCCTGCAGCTCCAGGGCACTGCCATGGGTGCAGCTTTTGCCCCGGCTTACGCCAATCTGTTCCTGGGGCTGTGGGAGAGGGACCTCCCCCTGTCAGATCAGGGTCTCTCGATGGACCGTATCCCATTTTGGGTACGGTACATCGATGACATATTCCTGATCTGGCAGGGGAATCAATCACAATTGGCTGCATTTGTGGAGGCGATCAATTTGAATGACAAAAATATCCACATCACATACCATCATGATGTGGATAGTATTGATTTCCTTGACGTTAAGGCATGGAGGGACTCTGAGGATGTATTGCAGACCACCATTTTTAGGAAGGAGACTGCATCTAACATGTTGCTTCATGCCTCCTCTGCCCACCCCAAGCCTCTTATTAATTCTATTCCGATCGGACAATTCCTGCGTCTTCGCAGGATTTGTTCCGATGATAGTGATTTTAAGGCCAAAGCACAGGATCTTAGTGCGAGATTTCGTGATACGGGTTATAGTGGGCGCTCCATCAAGCGAGCATATAATAGAGCTAGACATTCCACTCGGCAATCGTTGCTGTATAAGAACAAAACCCCTAAGTCCAATCAGACAATCAGGTTTATCACGAATTATCACGCACAATTTGCAAGAATGAAAAATGGTCTTCAAAAAGCATGGCCGATCCTTCAGACTGATCCGGTTCTTAATCAACTATTGCCCGCTACCCGCAGTGTCACAGTTAGACGCTCACGTAACCTGCGAGACCACCTCGTACACAGTCACTATCAAGGTCAAATTAAATCGACGTTTTTGGACGTGGGTCATCCTGTGTGTGGCTGCACTCCTTGTGGCCGGTGTGTCGCATGCCCCAGCATTGAGCGTACTCGCACCTTCTCTAATTCTGCAGGTACCAGGATATATGACATCAGGAAACATATTTCGTGTGAGTCACGTTATGTAGTTTATTTTGCTACTTGCCCCTGCAATTTAATATATATTGGCATGACAACTCGCCAATTGAAGGTGCGGGTGCGTGAGCACGTGTTGGGGATTCAGGCGGCAGCCGGCCATATTGGGGATGTAGCCATGCTCAGGACCATACCACGTCACTTTAAAATCTACCATGATTGTGACAGCTCCCTCCTAAGGGTTAGGGGAATTGATATTATCATTCCCGGGATCCGTGGAGGTAATTTGAGTCAAAAATTAGCACGCTGTGAGATGAGGTGGATCTGGGTGCTGGACACTGTCCAGCCTAAAGGGCTAAATGAGACCATCAGCTTTGTTCCTTTTATATGAGCAAGTCTCCTTGTTTCTCACTCCCATATAGGCCTATACTGTATTAGGCTATACTTGGCTTCCACTGTAGATGTGCACTCTGTGGCGTCTTAATTGTTTTTAATTGTTTTTATATTCTTTTATTTAGTTACCATCCGTTTTTTTCTGCTTGGTGTACTATTTTCAACTAATTTATCTGGACATTTTGTGTCGTTTTGGATGGATTAGCCGCGTCTATATAAGATTTGTGATCGTCAGAACATCTGGAGCTATCTTCGATCATCGGATATATGATTATTGTACTGTTACTTGCTTATTTGTATTTTTTTTACCATCGATTGCGATGATATATTTTGTATTAATATTTGTACGTATGCCTTTTGACATTGTGTTCAGGGTAGTGGCAGTCTAGATATTATATTGATGTTCTATGTCCCGCTTCCATCATTATTGCCACATACGTCTGCTCCGCCGTCATTTCCATCCTCTGGATGTCTTCCACCTTGACGCGTGCGCGCCGCGGTGCTCGGTCCGCTGTCCGGCTTCCGGCGTCTCCCATCGCCTAGCAGTGAGGGACTTAGTCCCTCCCTGCTGACGTCAGACGCCGGCGCCGCTCGGCGTCCCGCATTGCCTGGGTGATGTACGCGTCACTCTTGGTGGACGCTATCCAGCGATGGCGGCTGCAGGATGGGATGTGGTAAATATAGCACTGTGTAACCTTCAGATGTCAGGTCGCGTATGCGTTACCTATTACCATGACAATGCAGCGAAATTATGTATTCATGACACCATCCCTTCAGTACCTATGGTTATTGCTGATATTATCCAGCTGCGGCACTGAGCAGAGATTGGTGGATGGTCTCTATTTTAAGTGCGTCACTTCCCCTCACCTGTTACCCCTTGAGAAAGGCTCATTTTGCCGAAACGTGCGTTGGGGTGGGTGCACGCTGTGGACCAGGAGTGATTTTGTGCTTGTGCAGGTAATTATGTTTTATTCTTTACAGCATTAACCCTTGGTTGATTTTTCAGTTACTTTGTTTATTTGGGTATTGCTCCCTGCTATGGCGTTACTGTGGAGTCCTTTGGGACCATAGACATTTATGCCTTCAATCTTCTGGTCCACATGCCTGTACCCCTGGCCGTTTCCTAGTGCACATTGTGACCTGTGTGTTTTCCTACTTCCCTCCCTGGCCTGTAATACCGTGTTATATGTGACTTTAATAAAGTATTTGTATTATTTTTCATTATAAAACTTTGTTGGGTGTTGTTTGATCGCATGTTTTCTATGGTAGTTCATTATTGATTAGCGATTATCCCACAGACATGTCTGTTATGGCCCGCTACATATAATCTATTATTTATTTTTATATGATTAATATCTGGGCATTCTTCTCATGAAGCTGTGGTTCTCATATTTTGTTGCTGTGTTTTGCACAGGTGTGCTATCCTTCAGGGATATGGACTTCCGAGCCAAAGATAAGACCTGGCTCGGTCAAATTGATCAGGTATTCAGGGCCAGTGGTGTGGATCCTCAGGCACCAGTGGATCAAACAGTGGACAATCAGGCCCGTGAGATTGAGAGTCTGCTCATTAAAAGGACAAAGGTCTGGTGGAACCGTGTGTTCCTGGAGCGTTAGATTTCGAATAAACTAATTCCGAGAGGCTTGAGGGTATGGGTTATCCCCGCATTTCCTGTGGAGGATGATGACTTTGTTACTAAATGGGAGGAGGCATGTGGCACATGTTCTCTTTCCTTCATGAAACTGTTGGTGGAACTAAATACCAAATCGATATCTACCTTGGATATAACGATTGATGAGGCCGAACGCAATTTTAGAGGAATTTGCCCGATTGATAAATTACCGGGGTATGAATCCATGATTGAGAAGAGCCTGGATATGTGCGTCAAGAGGATTCTTGATTCTCAGGCCTCTAAATTTCAGAGAGATACAAGAGATTTTACAACTAAAAATGTGTACCACTGGAGGAAGGCCAATCCTCATACTTCCCGATTGACAGATGCACCGTCCGTGAGTTCATTATCTAACATCAGTGATTCCTCTGAATGTTCCACCTCCTCAATGTTGACTCTTTCGGGACCCAGAAATAAAAGAACAAGGGATGTTGATTTTCATCCGTATAAACGGGTGCAAAATAGATCACCCGAACGTAAAAAGAATTATAATCAGGTAATTAATCTCAGTTCTTATCCATTAACGGATACTGACTTGGCTTTGCTGGGTAGGGGTCTTACCTTCTCACCAAAATCCAGATTTGACATGTTTACGGCAATCAAGGATTTACACCTGTTTGCCAGGACATTGATCTTTAAAAAACATTTTTTTGATCCTCACTTGCAATCTTTGTTTCCCACAGAGAAGGAACAAATGACATTGCAGGATTTAGAGGATTTGGCCTTGGAACATCAACTCGGGGAAGGAGGTAAGATCCCAGCATCCATCAGAGTCAAGTCTAAGAAGTTTCCCCCTCTATCCACATGTGCAGCAATTGATCTATTTGTACAAGTTGTCACAAGGGAATTTAATAGTATTCCTAGAGGTGTGGGCAAGGACAATCTTACTCGTACTTGAACGTGATAGATTGGAGGTCCTGCGGGAGCTTCCGGATGTAGTGCTGAAGCCAGCGGATAAAGGCGGCAATATAGTTATATGGCCGAAGTCCTCCTATGAAAAGGAGGCTTTTCGCCAGTTAGACAATGGAATATGCTACAAACGTCTGACATTTAATCCATTGTCATCTTTTACTGACCAACTTAATAAAATTCTTAAAACGGCCGTAAATAAGGAGGTTATTACTAAAGAGCTGGCTTCGGCACTACAAGTGGTTGAACCTACCATCTCTACTATGTACTTGTTACCCAAGATACATAAGAACCGTCAGGCTCCCCCGGGACGTCCAATCATCTCGGGTTCAGGTAACTGTTGTGATTTTGCTTTTTGCTCCCTCTAGTGGTCATTAGTGAATTGACTCTGGAGCTTCTGTCTTTTTCTTTATCCTCACCTGGGCCGTTAGTTCTGGGGCGTTGCTATATAAGCGCCTTGGACCTTCAGTTCAATGCCTGGCATCGTTGAAATCAGAGCTAATCTGTTGTGCTCTTGTCCTTTGATCCTGGTTCCTGTATTTCAAGCTAAGTCTTCTTCCTTGCTTTTTGCTTTTGTTTTGTTTTGTATTTTTGTCCAGCTTGTTCCAATCTGTATCCTGACCTTTGCTGGAAGCTCTAGGGGGCTGGTGATCTCCCCCCGGACCGTTAGACGGTTCGGGGGTTCTTGAATCTCCAGCGTGGATTTTTATAGGGTTTTTGTTGACCAGATAAGTTATCTTGCTTTATACTGCTATTAGTAAGCTGGCCTCTCTTTGCTGAACCTGGTTCATTTCTGTGTTTGTCATTTCCTCTTACCTCACCGTTATTATTTGTGGGGAGCTTGTATCTTGCTTTGGGGTCCCTTTCTCTGGAGGCAAGAGAGGTCTTTGTTTTCTTCTCCTAGGGGTAGTTAGATTCTCCGGCTGGCGCGAGTCATCTAGCGATCACCGTAGGCATGATCCCCGGCTACTTCTAGTGTTGGCGTTAGGAGTAGCTATTTGGTCAACCCAGTTACCACAGCCCTATGAGCAGGATTTTTGTATTTCGCAGACTTACACATTCCTCTGAGACCCTGTCCACTGGGGTCATAACAGTATGCCAGGCCAGTATTAAATGTTTAATGCATTGCAAAAGTGGGATTATAAGAAAGAAAATTTTGAGTTTTTTTTTTCCTCTCTCATTTTTTTTTTTTTTTTTTTTTTTTTTTTACTTTTCCCCTTTACCTCAGAGTGGCTTAAGCTTGCTGCAGACATGAATGTCCAGATCTTGATTACAAGTGTGGACCAGCTTGCCGCTCGTGTGCAGGATATACAAGATTATGTTACCAGAAATCCTAGGTCTGAACCCAAGATTCCGATTCCTGAACTGTTTTCAGGAGACCGATTTAAGTTTAGGAATTTCAGGAATAATTGTAAATTGTTTTTGTCCCTGAAACCTTGTTCGTCTGGAGACTCTGCTCAACAAGTAAAAATTGTTATTTCATTCTTACGGGGTGACCCTCAAGATTGGGCTTTTTCGCTGGCGCCAGGAGATCCGGCATTGGCTGATATTGATGCGTTTTTTCTGGCGCTCGGTTTACTTTATGAGGAACCCAATCTTGAGATTCAGGCAGAGAAAGCCTTGCTGGCTATGTCTCAGGGCCAGGACGAGGCTGAGGTGTATTGCCAAAAATTTCGGAAATGGTCCGTGCTGACACATTGGAACGAGTGTGCACTGGCCGCTAATTTTAGAAATGGCCTTTCTGAGGCCATTAAGAATGTTATGGTGGGTTTTCCCATTCCCACAGGTCTGAATGATACCATGTCCCTGGCTATTCAAATTGACCGGCGGTTGCGGGAGCGCAAAACCGCAAATTCCCTCATGTTGTTGTCTGAACAGACACCTGATGTGATGCAATGTGATAGAAAAACCACAAATTCCCTCATGGTGTTGTCTGAACGGACACCTGATTTGATGCAATGTGATAGAATCCTGACTAGAAATGAGAGGAAAATTCATAGACGCCGGAATGGCTTGTGCTACTACTGTGGTGATTCTACACATGTTATCTCAGCATGCTCTAAACGTATATCTAAGGTTGTTAGTCCTGTCACCGTTGGTAATTTGCATCCTAAGTTTATTCTGTCTGTAACTTTGATTTGCTCATTGTCATCTTATCCTGTCATGGCGTTTGTAGATTCAGGTGCTGCCCTGAGTCTTATGGATCTCTCATTTGCTAAGCGCTGTGGTTTTATTCTTGAACCATTAGAAAATCCTATCCCTCTTAGGGGTATTGATGCTACGCCATTGGCAGAAAATAAGCCGCAGTATTGGACACAGGTTACCATGTGCATGACTCCTGAACACCGCGAGGTGATACGTTTTCTCGTTCTACATAAAATGCATGATTTGGTTGTTTTGGGGCTGCCATGGTTACAGACCCATAATCCAGTCCTTGACTGGAAGGCTATGTCAGTGTCTAGTTGGGGCTGTCTTGGTATTCATGAGGATTCCCTGCCTGTGTCTATTGCTTCTTCTACGCCTTCGGAAGTTCCGGAGTATTTGTCTGATTATCAGGATGTCTTTAGCGAGTCCAGGTCCAGTGCATTGCCTCCTCATAGGGAATGTGACTGTGCAATAGATTTGATTCCGGGCAGTAAGTTTCCTAAGGGGAGACTGTTTAATCTGTCGGTACCTGAACATACCGCTATGCGTTCATATATCAAGGAGTCTCTGGAGAAAGGACACATCCGTCCGTCTTCTTCCCCTCTTGGTGCAGGATTCTTTTTTGTGGCTAAAAAGGACGGATCTTTGAGGCCTTGTATTGACTATCGGCTTTTAAATAAGATCACTGTCAAGTTTCAGTATCCTTTGCCGCTGTTGTCTGACTTGTTTGCCCGGATTAAGGGTGCCAAGTGGTTTACCAAGATAGACCTTCGTGGTGCGTACAACCTTGTGCGCATTAAGCAAGGGGATGAATGGAAAACCGCATTCAATACGCCCGAAGGTCATTTTGAGTACTTGGTGATGCCTTTTGGGCTCTCTAATGCCCCTTCAGTTTTTCAGTCCTTTATGCATGACATTTTCCGGAACTATCTGGATAAATTTTTGATCATTTATCTGGATGATATTCTGTTTTTTTCTGATAATTGGGACTCGCATGTGGAGCAGGTCAGGATGGTCTTTAAAATTTTGCGTGAAAATTCTTTGTTTGTCAAGGGCTCAAAGTGTCTTTTTGGTGTACAGAAGGTTCCCTTTTTGGGGTTCATTTTTTCCCCTTCTGCTGTGGAGATGGACCCAGTCAAGGTCCGAGCTATTCTTGATTGGACTCAGCCCTCGTCAGTTAAGAGTCTTCAGAAGTTCTTGGGTTTCGCTAACTTCTACCGTCGTTTTATCGCTAACTTTTCTAGCGTTGTGAAACCTCTGACGGATATGACCAAGAAGGGCTCCGATGTGGTTAATTGGGCTCCTGCCGCCGTGGAGGCCTTCCAGGAGTTGAAACGTCGGTTTACTTCGGCGCCTGTTTTGTGCCAGCCTGATGTCTCGCTTCCCTTTCAAGTTGAGGTGGATGCTTCAGAGATTGGAGCAGGGGCCGTTTTGTCGCAGAGAGGCCCTGGTTGCTCTGTTATGAGACCTTGCGCCTTTTTCTCTAGGAAGTTTTCACCTGCGGAGCGAAATTATGATGTGGGCAATCGGGAGTTGTTGGCCATGAAATGGGCATTTGAGGAGTGGCGTCTTTGGCTCGAGGGTGCTAAGCATCGTGTGGTGGTCTTGACTGATCACAAAAATCTGATGTATCTCGAGTCTGCTAAACGCCTGAATCCTAGACAGGCCCGCTGGTCATTGTTTTTCTCCCGTTTTGACTTTGTTGTCTCGTATTTACCAGGTTCAAAGAATGTGAAGGCCGATGCTCTTTCCAGGAGCTTTGTGCCTGATGCTCCTGGAGTCGCTGAACCTGTTGGTATTCTTAAGGATGGTATTATCTTGTCAGCTATTTCTCCAGATCTGCGACGTGTGTTGCAGAGATTTCAGGCTGATAGGCCTGATTCTTGTCCACCTGACAGACTGTTTGTGCCTGATAAGTGGACCAGCAGAGTCATTTCCGAGGTTCATTCCTCGGTGTTGGCAGGTCACCCAGGAATTTTTGGCACCAGAGATCTGGTGGCCAGATCCTTTTGGTGGCCTTCCTTGTCTAGGGATGTGCGGTCATTTGTACAGTCCTGTGGGACTTGTGCTCGAGCTAAGCCTTGCTGTTCTCGTGCCAGCGGGTTGCTCTTGCCCTTGCCTGTCCCTAAGAGACCTTGGACACATATCTCCATGGATTTCATTTCTGATCTTCCGGTGTCTCAAGGCATGTCTGTTATCTGGGTTATATGTGATCGCTTCTCCAAGATGGTCCATTTGGTTCCTTTGCCTAAGCTGCCTTCCTCCTCCGATCTGGTTCCTGTGTTTTTCCAGAACGTGGTTCGTTTGCACGGCATCCCTGAGAATATTGTGTCAGACAGAGGATCCCAGTTCGTTTCCAGATTCTGGCGATCCTTTTGTAGTAGGATGGGCATTGACTTGTCGTTTTCATCTGCTTTCCATCCTCAGACTAATGGACAGACGGAGCGAACTAATCAGACTTTGGAGGCTTATCTGAGGTGTTTTGTCTCTGCTGATCAGGACGATTGGGTGACCTTCTTGCCGTTAGCTGAGTTTGCCCTTAATAATCGGGCTAGTTCCGCCACCTTGGTTTCGCCGTTTTTCTGCAACTCTGGTTTCCACCCTCGTTTTTCTTCGGGTCATATGGAGCCTTCTGACTGCCCTGGGGTGGATTCTGTGGTGGATAGGTTGCAGCGGATCTGGAATCTTGTGGTGGACAACTTGAAGTTGTCACAGGAGAGGGCTCAGCGCTTTGCCAACCGCCGCCGCGGTGTGGGTCCCCGACTACGTGTTGGGGATTTGGTGTGGCTTTCTTCCCGCTTTGTTCCTATGAAGGTTTCCTCTCCCAAATTTAAACCTCGTTTTATTGGTCCTTACAAGATATTGGAAATTCTTAATCCTGTGTCCTTTCGCCTGGATCTTTCTGTGTCGTTTGCTATCCACAACGTATTTCATAGGTCCTTGTTGCGGCGGTACGTTGTGCCTGTGGTTCCCTCTGCTGAGCCTCCTGCTCCGGTGTTGGTTGAGGGCGAGTTGGAGTACGTGGTGGAGAAGATCTTGGATTCTCGTCTCTCCAGGCGGAGGCTTCAGTACCTGGTCAAGTGGAAGGGCTATGGTCAGGAAGATAATTCCTGGGTGGTCGCCTCTGATGTTCATGCGGCCGATTTAGTTCGTGCCTTTCACGCCGCTCATCCTGATCGCCCTGGTGGTCGTGGTGAGGGTTCGGTGACCCCTCACTAAGGGGCGGGTACTGTTGTGATTTTGCTTTTTGCTCCCTCTAGTGGTCATTAGTGAATTGACTCTGGAGCGTCTGTCTTTTTCTTTATCCTCACCTGGGCCGTTAGTTCTGGGGCGTTGCTATATAAGCGCCTTGGACCTTCAGTTCAATGCCTGGCATCGTTGAAATCAGAGCTAATCTGTTGTGCTCTTGTCCTTTGATCCTGGTTCCTGTATTTCAAGCTAAGTCTTCTTCCTTGCTTTTTGCTTTTGTTTTGTTTTGTATTTTTGTCCAGCTTGTTCCAATCTGTATCCTGACCTTTGCTGGAAGCTCTAGGGGGCTGGTGATCTCCCCCCGGACCGTTAGACGGTTCGGGGGTTCTTGAATCTCCAGCGTGGATTTTTATAGGGTTTTTGTTGACCAGATAAGTTATCTTGCTTTATTCTGCTATTAGTAAGCTGGCCTCTCTTTGCTGAACCTGGTTCATTTCTGTGTTTGTCATTTCCTCTTACCTCACCGTTATTATTTGTGGGGGGCTTGTATCTTGCTTTGGGGTCCCTTTCTCTGGAGGCAAGAGAGGTCTTTGTTTTCTTCTCCTAGGGGTAGTTAGATTCTCCGGCTGGCGCGAGTCATCTAGCGATCACCGTAGGCATGATCCCCGGCTACTTCTAGTGTTGGCGTTAGGAGTAGCTATTTGGTCAACCCAGTTACCACAGCCCTATGAGCAGGATTTTTGTATTTCGCAGACTTACACATTCCTCTGAGACCCTGTCCACTGGGGTCATAACAGGTAACCATCTTGAGAGAGTTAATCTATGGTTGGACTCCAAATTACAACCATTAGTTACCAGCCTCCCCTCATTTTTGTTGGATACTGGGGAGTTCCTTAAGAGGGTGGATGGTCTCCATATTGGGCCAGAAACCACTCTTGTAACAGGTGATGTCGAATCCCTGTATACGAACATTAAACATGAGGATGGTCTGGCCGCAACTAAATTTTATTTGGATCTGTCAAACTTACCTATGGGGATCATCCACCTGATTATGGAACTCCTTCATTTTGCCCTTACACATAACTTTTTCACTTTTAAGGGGTCCTTCTTCCTGCAGCTCCAGGGCACTGCCATGGGTGCAGCTTTTGCCCCGGCTTACGCCAATCTGTTCCTGGGGCTGTGGGAGAGGGACCTCCCCCTGTCAGATCAGGGTCTCTCGATGGACCGTATCCCATTTTGGGTACGGTACATCGATGACATATTCCTGATCTGGCAGGGGAATCAATCACAATTGGCTGCATTTGTGGAGGCGATCAATTTGAATGACAAAAATATCCACATCACATACCATCATGATGTGGATAGTATTGATTTCCTTGACGTTAAGGCATGGAGGGACTCTGAGGATGTATTGCAGACCACCATTTTTAGGAAGGAGACTGCATCTAACATGTTGCTTCATGCCTCCTCTGCCCACCCCAAGCCTCTTATTAATTCTATTCCGATCGGACAATTCCTGCGTCTTCGCAGGATTTGTTCCGATGATAGTGATTTTAAGGCCAAAGCACAGGATCTTAGTGCGAGATTTCGTGATAGGGGTTATAGTGGGCGCTCCATCAAGCGAGCATATAATAGAGCTAGACATTCCACTCGGCAATCGTTGCTGTATAAGAACAAAACCCCTAAGTCCAATCAGACAATCAGGTTTATCACGAATTATCACGCACAATTTGCAAGAATGAAAAATGGTCTTCAAAAAGCATGGCCGATCCTTCAGACTGATCCGGTTCTTAATCAACTATTGCCCGCTACCCCCAGTGTCACAGTTAGACGCTCACGTAACCTGCGAGACCACCTCGTACACAGTCACTATCAAGGTCAAATTAAATCGACGTTTTTGGACGTGGGTCGTCCTGTGTGTGGCTGCACTCCTTGTGACCGGTGTGTCGCATGCCCCAGCATTGAGCGTACTCGCACCTTCTCTAATTCTGCAGGTACCAGGATATATGACATCAGGAAACATATTTCGTGTGAGTCACGTTATGTAGTTTATTTTGCTACTTGCCCCTGCAATTTAATATATATTGGCATGACAACTCGCCAATTGAAGGTGCGGGTGCGTGAGCACGTGTTGGGGATTCAGGTGGCAGCCGGCCATATTGGGGATGTAGCCATGCTCAGGACCATACCACGTCACTTTAAAATCTACCATGATTGTGACAGCTCCCTCCTAAGGGTTAGGGGAATTGATATTATCATTCCCGGGATCCGTGGAGGTAATTTGAGTCAAAAATTAGCACGCTGTGAGACGAGGTGGATCTGGGTGCTGGACACTGTCCAGCCTAAAGGGCTAAATGAGACCATCAGCTTTGTTCCTTTTATATGAGCAAGTCTCCTTGTTTCTCACTCCCATATAGGCCTATACTGTATTAGGCTATACTTGGCTTCCACTGTAGATGTGCACTCTGTGGCGTCTTAATTGTTTTTAATTGTTTTTATATTCTTTTATTTAGTTACCATCCGTTTTTTTCTGCTTGGTGTACTATTTTCAACTAATTTATCTGGACATTTTGTGTCGTTTTGGATGGATCAGCCGCGTCTATATAAGAATTGTGATCGTCAGAACATCTGGAGCTATCTTCGATCATCGGATATATGATTATTGTACTGTTACTTGCTTATTTGTATTTTTTTTACCATCGATTGCGATGATATATTTTGTATTAATATTTGTAAGTATGCCTTTTGACATTGTATTCAGGGTAGTGGCAGTCTAGATATTATATTGATGTTCTATGTCCCGCTTCCATCATTATTGCCACATACGTCTGCTCCGCCGTCATTTCCATCCTCTGGATGTCTTCCACCTTGACGCGTGCGCGCCGCGGTGCTCGGTCCGCTGTCCGGCTTCCGGCGTCTCCCATCGCCTAGCAGTGAGGGACTTAGTCCCTCCCTGCTGACGTCAGACGCCGGCGCCGCTCGGCGTCCCGCGTTGCCTGGGTGATGTACGCGTCACTCTTGGTAGACGCTATCCAGCGATGGCAGCTGCAGGATGGGATGTGGTAAATATAGCACTGTGTAACCTTCAGATGTCAGGTCGCGTATGCGTTACCTATTACCATGACAACGCAGCGAAATTATGTATTCATGACACCATCCCTTCAGTACCTATGGTTATTGCTGATATTATCCAGCTGCGGCACTGAGCAGAGATTGGTGGATGGTCTCTATTTTAAGTGCGTCACTTCCCCTCACCTGTTACCCCTTGAGAAAGGCTCATTTCGCCGAAACGTGTGTTGGGGTGGGTGCACGCTGTGGACCAGGAGTGATTTTGTGCTTGTGCAGGTAATTGTTTTATTCTTTACAGCATTAACCCTTGGTTGATTTTTCAGTTACTTTGTTTATTTGGGTATTGCTCCCTGCTATGGCGTTACTGTGGAGTCCTTTGGGACCATAGACATTTATGCCTTCAATCTTCTGGTCCACATGCCTGTACCCCTGGCCGTTTCCTAGTGCACATTGTGACCTGTGTGTTTTCCTACTTCCCTCCCTGGCCTGTAATACCGTGTTATATGTGACTTTAATAAAGTATTTGTATTATTTTTCATTATAAAACTTTGTTGGGTGTTGTTTGATCGCATGTTTTCTATGGTAGTTCATTATTGATTAGCGATTATCCCACAGACATGTCTGTTATGGCCCGCTACATATAATCTATTATTTATTTTTATATGATTAATATCTGGGCATTCTTCTCATGAAGCTGTGGTTCTCATATTTTGTTGCTGTGTTTTGCACAGGTGTGCTATCCTTCAGGGATATGGACTTCCGAGCCAAAGATAAGACCTGGCTCGGTCAAATTGATCAGGTATTCGGGGCCAGTGGTGTGGATCCTCAGGCACCAGTGGATCAAACAGTGGACAATAAGGCCCGTGAGATTGAGAGACTGCTCATTAAAAGGACAAAGGTCTGGTGGAACCGTGTGTTCCTGGAGCGTTACATTTGGAATAAACTAATTCCGAGAGGCTTGAGGGTACGGATTATCCCCGCATTTCCTGTGGAGGATGATGACTTTGTTACTAAATGGGAGGAGGCATGTGGCACATGTTCTCTTTCCTTCATGAAACTGTTGGTGGAACTAAATACCAAATCGATATCTAGCTTGGATATAACGATTGATGAGGCCGAACGCAATTTTAGAGGAATTTGCCCGATTGATAAATTACCGGGGTATGAATCCAAGATTGAGAAGAGCCTGGATATGTGCGTCAAGAGGATTCTTGATTCTCAGGCCTCTAAATTTCAGAGAGATACAAGAGATTTTACAACTAAAAATGTGTACCACTGGAAGAAGGCCAATCCTCATACTTCCCGATTGACAGATGCACCGTCCGTGAGTTCATTATCTAACATCAGTGATTCCTCTGAATGTTCCACCTCCTCAATGTTGACTCGTTCGGGACCCAGAAATAAAAGAACAAGGGATGTTGATTTTCATCCGTATAAACGGGTGCAAAATAGATCACCCGAACGTAAAAAGAATTATAATCAGGTAATAAATCTCAGTTCTTATCCATTAACGGATACTGACTTGGCTTTGCTGGGTAGGGGTCTTACCTTCTCACCAAAATCCAGATTTGACATGTTTACGGCAATCAAGGATTTACACCTGTTTGCCAGGACATTGATCTTTAAAAAACATTTTTTTGATCCTCACTTGCAATCTTTGTTTCCCACAGAGAAGGAACAAATAACATTGCAGGATTTAGAGGATTTGGCCTTGGAACATCAACTCGGGGAAGGAGGTAAGATCCCAGCATCCATCAGAGTCAAGTCTAAGAAGTTTCCCCCTCTATCCACATGTGCAGCAATTGATCTATTTGTACAAGTTGTCACAAGGGAATTTAATAGTATTCCTAGAGGTGTGGGCAAGGACAATCTTACTCGTACTGAACGTGAGAGATTGGAGGTCCTGCGGGAGCTTCCGGATGTAGTGCTGAAGCCAGCGGATAAAGGCGGCAATATAGTTATATGGCCGAAGTCCTCCTATGAAAAGGAGGCTTTTCGCCAGTTAGACAATGGAATATGCTACAAACGTCTGACATTTAATCCATTGTCATCTTTTACTGACCAACTTAATAAAATTCTTAAAACGGCCGTAAATAAGGAGGTTATTACTAAAGAGCTGGCTTCGGCACTACAAGTGGTTGAACCTACCATCTCTACTATGTACTTGTTACCCAAGATACATAAGAACCGTCAGGCTCCCCCGGGACGTCCAATCATCTCGGGTTCAGGTAACTATCTTGAGAGAGTTAATCTATGGTTGGACTCCAAATTACAACCATTAGTTACCAGCCTCCCCTCATTTTTGTTGGATACTGGGGAGTTCCTTAAGAGGGTGGATGGTCTCCATATTGGGCCAGAAACCACTCTTGTAACAGGTGATGTCGAATCCCTGTATACGAACATTAAACATGAGGATGGTCTGGCCGCAACTAAATTTTATTTGGATATGTCAAACTTACCTATGGGGATCATCCACCTGATTATGGAACTCCTTCATTTTGCCCTTACACATAACTTTTTCACTTTTAAGGGGTCCTTCTTCCTGCAGCTCCAGGGCACTGCCATGGGTGCAGCTTTTGCCCCGGCTTACGCCAATCTGTTCCTGGGGCTGTGGGAGAGGGACCTCCCCCTGTCAGATCAGGGTCTCTCGATGGACCGTATCCCATTTTGGGTACGGTACATCGATGACATATTCCTGATCTGGCAGGGGAATCAATCACAATTGGCTGCATTTGTGGAGGCGATCAATTTGAATGACAAAAATATCCACATCACATACCATCATGATGTGGATAGTATTGATTTCCTTGACGTTAAGGCATGGAGGGACTCTGAGGATGTATTGCAGACCACCATTTTTAGGAAGGAGACTGCATCTAACATGTTGCTTCATGCCTCCTCTGCCCACCCCAAGCCTCTTATTAATTCTATTCCGATCGGACAATTCCTGCGTCTTCGCAGGATTTGTTCCGATGATAGTGATTTTAAGGCCAAAGCACAGGATCTTAGTGCGAGATTTCGTGATAGGGGTTATAGTGGGCGCTCCATCAAGCGAGCATATAATAGAGCTAGACATTCCACTCGGCAATCGTTGCTGTATAAGAACAAAACCCCTAAGTCCAATCAGACAATCAGGTTTATCATGAATTATCACGCACAATTTGCAAGAATGAAAAATGGTCTTCAAAAAGCATGGCCGATCCTTCAGACTGATCCGGTTCTTAATCAACTATTGCCCGCTACCCCCAGTGTCACAGTTAGACGCTCACGTAACCTGCGAGACCACCTCGTACACAGTCACTATCAAGGTCAAATTAAATCGACGTTTTTGGACGTGGGTCGTCCTGTGTGTGGCTGCACTCCTTGTGGCCGGTGTGTCGCATGCCCCAGCATTGAGCGTACTCGCACCTTCT
Source organism: Ranitomeya variabilis (assembly GCF_051348905.1). Taxonomy (NCBI): domain Eukaryota; kingdom Metazoa; phylum Chordata; class Amphibia; order Anura; family Dendrobatidae; genus Ranitomeya; species Ranitomeya variabilis. Next base: position 538,226,710 of record NC_135232.1, on the reverse strand, counting down.
CTAATTCTGCAGGTACCAGGATATATGACATCAGGAAACATATTTCGTGTGAGTCACGTTATGTAGTTTATTTTGCTACTTGCCCCTGCAATTTAATATATATTGGCATGACAACTCGCCAATTGAAGGTGCGGGTGCGTGAGCACGTGTTGGGGATTCAGGCGGCAGCCGGCCATATTGGGGATGTAGCCATGCTCAGGACCATACCACGTCACTTTAAAATCTACCATGATTGTGACAGCTCCCTCCTAAGGGTTAGGGGAATTGATATTATCATTCCCGGGATCCGTGGAGGTAATTTGAGTCAAAAATTAGCACGCTGTGAGACGAGGTGGATCTGGGTGCTGGACACTGTCCAGCCTAAAGGGCTAAATGAGACCATCAGCTTTGTTCCTTTTATATGAGCAAGTCTCCTTGTTTCTCACTCCCATATAGGCCTATACTGTATTAGGCTATACTTGGCTTCCACTGTAGATGTGCACTCTGTGGCGTCTTAATTGTTTTTAATTGTTTTTATATTCTTTTATTTAGTTACCATCCGTTTTTTTCTGCTTGGTGTACTATTTTCAACTAATTTATCTGGACATTTTGTGTCGTTTTGGATGGATCAGCCGCGTCTATATAAGAATTGTGATCGTCAGAACATCTGGAGCTATCTTCGATCATCGGATATATGATTATTGTACTGTTACTTGCTTATTTGTATTTTTTTTACCATCGATTGCGATGATATATTTTGTATTAATATTTGTAAGTATGCCTTTTGACATTGTATTCAGGGTAGTGGCAGTCTAGATATTATATTGATGTTCTATGTCCCGCTTCCATCATTATTGCCACATACGTCTGCTCCGCCGTCATTTCCATCCTCTGGATGTCTTCCACCTTGACGCGTGCGCGCCGCGGTGCTCGGTCCGCTGTCCGGCTTCCGGCGTCTCCCATCGCCTAGCAGTGAGGGACTTAGTCCCTCCCTGCTGACGTCAGACGCCGGCGCCGCTCGGCGTCCCGCGTTGCCTGGGTGATGTACGCGTCACTCTTGGTAGACGCTATCCAGCGATGGCGGCTGCAGGATGGGATGTGGTAAATATAGCACTGTGTAACCTTCAGATGTCAGGTCGCGTATGCGTTACCTATTACCATGACAACGCAGCGAAATTATGTATTCATGACACCATCCCTTCAGTACCTATGGTTATTGCTGATATTATCCAGCTGCGGCACTGAGCAGAGATTGGTGGATGGTCTCTATTTTAAGTGCGTCACTTCCCCTCACCTGTTACCCCTTGAGAAAGGCTCATTTCGCCGAAACGTGTGTTGGGGTGGGTGCACGCTGTGGACCAGGAGTGATTTTGTGCTTGTGCAGGTAATTATGTTTTATTCTTTACAGCATTAACCCTTGGTTGATTTTTCAGTTACTTTGTTTATTTGGGTATTGCTCCCTGCTATGGCGTTACTGTGGAGTCCTTTGGGACCATAGACATTTATGCCTTCAATCTTCTGGTCCACATGCCTGTACCCCTGGCCGTTTCCTAGTGCACATTGTGACCTGTGTGTTTTCCTACTTCCCTCCCTGGCCTGTAATACCGTGTTATATGTGACTTTAATAAAGTATTTGTATTATTTTTCATTATAAAACTTTGTTGGGTGTTGTTTGATCGCATGTTTTCTATGGTAGTTCATTATTGATTAGCGATTATCCCACAGACATGTCTGTTATGGCCCGCTACATATAATCTATTATTTATTTTTATATGATTAATATCTGGGCATTCTTCTCATGAAGCTGTGGTTCTCATATTTTGTTGCTGTGTTTTGCACAGGTGTGCTATCCTTCAGGGATATGGACTTCCGAGCCAAAGACAAGACCTGGCTCGGTCAAATTGATCAGGTATTCGGGGCCAGTGGTGTGGATCCTCAGGCACCAGTGGATCAAACAGTGGACAATAAGGCCCGTGAGATTGAGAGACTGCTCATTAAAAGGACAAAGGTCTGGTGGAACCGTGTGTTCCTGGAGCGTTACATTTGGAATAAACTAATTCCGAGAGGCTTGAGGGTACGGATTATCCCCGCATTTCCTGTGGAGGATGATGACTTTGTTACTAAATGGGAGGAGGCATGTGGCACATGTTCTCTTTCCTTCATGAAACTGTTGGTGGAACTAAATACCAAATCGATATCTAGCTTGGATATAACGATTGATGAGGCCGAACGCAATTTTAGAGGAATTTGCCCGATTGATAAATTACCGGGGTATGAATCCAAGATTGAGAAGAGCCTGGATATGTGCGTCAAGAGGATTCTTGATTCTCAGGCCTCTAAATTTCAGAGAGATACAAGAGATTTTACAACTAAAAATGTGTACCACTGGAAGAAGGCCAATCCTCATACTTCCCGATTGACAGATGCACCGTCCGTGAGTTCATTATCTAACATCAGTGATTCCTCTGAATGTTCCACCTCCTCAATGTTGACTCGTTCGGGACCCAGAAATAAAAGAACAAGGGATGTTGATTTTCATCCGTATAAACGGGTGCAAAATAGATCACCCGAACGTAAAAAGAATTATAATCAGGTAATTAATCTCAGTTCTTATCCATTAACGGATACTGACTTGGCTTTGCTGGGTAGGGGTCTTAGGGTACTGTCACACAGTACCATTTTGATCGCTACGACGGTACGATTCGTGACGTTCTAGCGATATCGTTACGATATCGCAGTGTCTGACACGCAGCAGCGATCAGGGATCCTGCTGAGAATCGTACGTCGTAGCAGATCGTGTGGAACTTTCTTTCGTCGCTTGATCACCCGCTGACATCGCTGGATCGTTGTGTGTGACAGCGATCCAGCAATGTGTTCGCTTGTAACCAGGGTAAACATCGGGTAACTAAGCGCAGGGCCGCGCTTAGTAACCCGATGTTTACCGTGGTTACCAGCGTAAACGTAAAAAAACAAACAGTACATACTTACATTCCGGTGTCTGTCCTCCAGCGTCTCAGCTTCTCTCCACTGTGTGAGCGTCTGCCAGCCGGAAAGCGAGCACAGCGGTGACGTCTGACGTCACCGCTGTGCTTGCCGGCTATGGCGCTTACACAGTGGAGAGAAGCAGAGCGCCGGGGACAGACACCGGAATGTAAGTATGTACTGTTTGTTTTTTTTACGTTTACGCTGGTAACCACGGTAAACATCGGGTTACTAAGCGCGGCCCTGCGCTTAGTTACCCGATGTTTACCCTGGTTACCGGGGACTTCGGCATCGCTCCAGCGCCGTGATTGCAACGTGTGACCGCAGTCTACGACGCTGGAGCGATAATCATACGATCGCTACGACGTCACGGATCGTGCCGTCGTAGCGATCAAAATGGTACTGTGTGACAGTACCCTTACCTTCTCACCAAAATCCAGATTTGACATGTTTACGGCAATCAAGGATTTACACCTGTTTGCCAGGACATTGATCTTTAAAAAACATTTTTTTGATCCTCACTTGCAATCTTTGTTTCCCACAGAGAAGGAACAAATGACATTGCAGGATTTAGAGGATTTGGCCTTGGAACATCAACTCGGGGAAGGAGGTAAGATCCCAGCATCCATCAGAGTCAAGTCTAAGAAGTTTCCCCCTCTATCCACATGTGCAGCAATTGATCTATTTGTACAAGTTGTCACAAGGGAATTTAATAGTATTCCTAGAGGTGTGGGCAAGGACAATCTTACTCGTACTGAACGTGAGAGATTGGAGGTCCTGCGGGAGCTTCCGGATGTAGTGCTGAAGCCAGCGGATAAAGGCGGCAATATAGTTATATGGCCGAAGTCCTCCTATGAAAAGGAGGCTTTTCGCCAGTTAGACAATGGAATATGCTACAAACGTCTGACATTTAATCCATTGTCATCTTTTACTGACCAACTTAATAAAATTCTTAAAACGGCCGTAAATAAGGAGGTTATTACTAAAGAGCTGGCTTCGGCACTACAAGTGGTTGAACCTACCATCTCTACTATGTACTTGTTACCCAAGATACATAAGAACCGTCAGGCTCCCCCGGGACGTCCAATCATCTCGGGTTCAGGTAACTATCTTGAGAGAATTAATCTATGGTTGGACTCCAAATTACAACCATTAGTTACCAGCCTCCCCTCATTTTTGTTGGATACTGGGGAGTTCCTTAAGAGGGTGGATGGTCTCCATATTGGGCCAGAAACCACTCTTGTAACAGGTGATGTCGAATCCCTGTATACGAACATTAAACATGAGGATGGTCTGGCCGCAACTAAATTTTATTTGGATATGTCAAACTTACCTATGGGGATCATCCACCTGATTATGGAACTCCTTCATTTTGCCCTTACACATAACTTTTTCACTTTTAAGGGGTCCTTCTTCCTGCAGCTCCAGGGCACTGCCATGGGTGCAGCTTTTGCCCCGGCTTACGCCAATCTGTTCCTGGGGCTGTGGGAGAGGGACCTCCCCCTGTCAGATCAGGGTCTCTCGATGGACCGTATCCCATTTTGGGTACGGTACATCGATGACATATTCCTGATCTGGCAGGGGAATCAATCACAATTGGCTGCATTTGTGGAGGCGATCAATTTGAATGACAAAAATATCCACATCACATACCATCATGATGTGGATAGTATTGATTTCCTTGACGTTAAGGCATGGAGGGACTCTGAGGATGTATTGCAGACCACCATTTTTAGGAAGGAGACTGCATCTAACATGTTGCTTCATGCCTCCTCTGCCCACCCCAAGCCTCTTATTAATTCTATTCCGATCGGACAATTCCTGCGTCTTCGCAGGATTTGTTCCGATGATAGTGATTTTAAGGCCAAAGCACAGGATCTTAGTGCGAGATTTCGTGATAGGGGTTATAGTGGGCGCTCCATCAAGCGAGCATATAATAGAGCTAGACATTCCACTCGGCAATCGTTGCTGTATAAGAACAAAACCCCTAAGTCCAATCAGACAATCAGGTTTATCACGAATTATCACGCACAATTTGCAAGAATGAAAAATGGTCTTCAAAAAGCATGGCCGATCCTTCAGACTGATCCGGTTCTTAATCAACTATTGCCCGCTACCCCCAGTGTCACAGTTAGACGCTCACGTAACCTGCGAGACCACCTCGTACACAGTAACTATCAAGGTCAAATTAAATCGACGTTTTTGGACGTGGGTCGTCCTGTGTGTGGCTGCACTCCTTGTGGCCGGTGTGTCGCATGCCCCAGCATTGAGCGTACTCGCACCTTCTCTAATTCTGCAGGTACCAGGATATATGACATCAGGAAACATATTTCGTGTGAGTCACGTTATGTAGTTTATTTTGCTACTTGCCCCTGCAATTTAATATATATTGGCATGACAACTCGCCAATTGAAGGTGCGGGTGCGTGAGCACGTGTTGGGGATTCAGGCGGCAGCCGGCCATATTGGGGATGTAGCCATGCTCAGGACCATACCACGTCACTTTAAAATCTACCATGATTGTGACAGCTCCCTCCTAAGGGTTAGGGGAATTGATATTATCATTCCCGGGATCCGTGGAGGTAATTTGAGTCAAAAATTAGCACGCTGTGAGACGAGGTGGATCTGGGTGCTGGACACTGTCCAGCCTAAAGGGCTAAATGAGACCATCAGCTTTGTTCCTTTTATATGAGCAAGTCTCCTTGTTTCTCACTCCCATATAGGCCTATACTGTATTAGGCTATACTTGGCTTCCACTGTAGATGTGCACTCTGTGGCGTCTTAATTGTTTTTAATTGTTTTTATATTCTTTTATTTAGTTACCATCCGTTTTTTTCTGCTTGGTGTACTATTTTCAACTAATTTATCTGGACATTTTGTGTCGTTTTGGATGGATCAGCCGCGTCTATATAAGAATTGTGATCGTCAGAACATCTGGAGCTATCTTCGATCATCGGATATATGATTATTGTACTGTTACTTGCTTATTTGTATTTTTTTTACCATCGATTGCGATGATATATTTTGTATTAATATTTGTAAGTATGCCTTTTGACATTGTATTCAGGGTAGTGGCAGTCTAGATATTATATTGATGTTCTATGTCCCGCTTCCATCATTATTGCCACATACGTCTGCTCCGCCGTCATTTCCATCCTCTGGATGTCTTCCACCTTGACGCGTGCGCGCCGCGGTGCTCGGTCCGCTGTCCGGCTTCCGGCGTCTCCCATCGCCTAGCAGTGAGGGACTTGGTCCCTCCCTGCTGACGTCAGACGCCGGCGCCGCTCGGCGTCCCGCGTTGCCTGGGTGATGTACGCGTCACTCTTGGTGGACGCAATCCAGCGATGGCGGCTGCAGGATGGGATGTGGTAAATATAGCGCTGTGTAACCTTCAGATGTCAGGTCGCGTATGCGTTACCTATTACCATGACAACGCAGCGAAATTATGTATTCATGACACCATCCCTTCAGTACCTATGGTTATTGCTGATATTATCCAGCTGCGGCACTGAGCAGAGATTGGTGGATGGTCTCTATTTTAAGTGCGTCACTTCCCCTCACCTGTTACCCCTTGAGAAAGGCTCATTTCGCCGAAACGTGCGTTGGGGTGGGTGCACGCTGTGGACCAGGAGTGATTTTGTGCTTGTGCAGGTAATTATGTTTTATTCTTTACAGCATTAACCCTTGGTTGATTTTTCAGTTACTTTGTTTATTTGGGTATTGCTCCCTGCTATGGCGTTACTGTGGAGTCCTTTGGGACCATAGACATTTATGCCTTCAATCTTCTGGTCCACATGCCTGTACCCCTGGCCGTTTCCTAGTGCACATTGTGACCTGTGTGTTTTCCTACTTCCCTCCCTGGCCTGTAATACCGTGTTATATGTGACTTTAATAAAGTATTTGTATTATTTTTCATTATAAAACTTTGTTGGGTGTTGTTTGATCGCATGTTTTCTATGGTAGTTCATTATTGATTAGCGATTATCCCACAGACATGTCTGTTATGGCCCGCTACATATAATCTATTATTTATTTTTATATGATTAATATCTGGGCATTCTTCTCATGAAGCTGTGGTTCTCATATTTTGTTGCTGTGTTTTGCACAGGTGTGCTATCTTTCAGGGATATGGACTTCCGAGCCAAAGATAAGACCTGGCTCGGTCAAATTGATCAGGTATTCGGGGCCAGTGGTGTGGATCCTCAGGCACCAGTGGATCAAACAGTGGACAATCAGGCCCGTGAGATTGAGAGTCTGCTCATTAAAAGGACAAAGGTCTGGTGGAACCGTGTGTTCCTGGAGCGTTACATTTCGAATAAACTAATTCCGAGAGGCTTGAGGGTATGGGTTATCCCCGCATTTCCTGTGGAGGATGATGACTTTGTTACTAAATGGGAGGAGGCATGTGGCACATGTTCTCTTTCCTTCATGAAACTGTTGGTGGAACTAAATACCAAATCGATATCTACCTTGGATATAACGATTGATTAGGCCGAACGCAATTTTAGAGGAATTTGCCCGATTGATAAATTACCGGGGTATGAATCCATGATTGAGAAGAGCCTGGATATGTGCGTCAAGAGGATTCTTGATTCTCAGGCCTCTAAATTTCAGAGAGATACAAGAGATTTTACAACTAAAAATGTGTACCACTGGAGGAAGGCCAATCCTCATACTTCCCGATTGACAGATGCACCGTCCGTGAGTTCATTATCTAACATCAGTGATTCCTCTGAATGTTCCACCTCCTCAATGTTGACTCGTTCGGGACCCAGAAATAAAAGAACAAGGGATGTTGATTTTCATCCGTATAAACGGGTGCAAAATAGATCACCCGAACGTAAAAAGAATTATAATCAGGTAATTAATCTCAGTTCTTATCCATTAACGGATACTGACTTGGCTTTGCTGGGTAGGGGTCTTACCTTCTCACCAAAATCCAGATTTGACATGTTTACGGCAATCAAGGATTTACACCTGTTTGCCAGGACATTGATCTTTAAAAAACATTTTTTTGATCCTCACTTGCAATCTTTGTTTCCCACAGAGAAGGAACAAATGACATTGCAGGATTTAGAGGATTTGGCCTTGGAACATCAACTCGGGGAAGGAGGTAAGATCCCAGCATCCATCAGAGTCAAGTCTAAGAAGTTTCCCCCTCTATCCACATGTGCAGCAATTGATCTATTTGTACAAGTTGTCACAAGGGAATTTAATAGTATTCCTAGAGGTGTGGGCAAGGACAATCTTACTCGTACTGAACGTGAGAGATTGGAGGTCCTGCGGGAGCTTCCGGATGTAGTGCTGAAGCCAGCGGATAAAGGCGGCAATATAGTTATATGGCCGAAGTCCTCCTATGAAAAGGAGGCTTTTCGCCAGTTAGACAATGGAATATGCTACAAACGTCTGACATTTAATCCATTGTCATCTTTTACTGACCAACTTAATAAAATTCTTAAAACGGCCGTAAATAAGGAGGTTATTACTAAAGAGCTGGCTTCGGCACTACAAGTGGTTGAACCTACCATCTCTACTATGTACTTGTTACCCAAGATACATAAGAACCGTCAGGCTCCCCCGGGACGTCCAATCATCTCGGGTTCAGGTAACTATCTTGAGAGAGTTAATCTATGGTTGGACTCCAAATTACAACCATTAGTTACCAGCCTCCCCTCATTTTTGTTGGATACTGGGGAGTTCCTTAAGAGGGTGGATGGTCTCCATATTGGGCCAGAAACCACTCTTGTAACAGGTGATGTCGAATCCCTGTATACGAACATTAAACATGAGGATGGTCTGGCCGCAACTAAATTTTATTTGGATATGTCAAACTTACCTATGGGGATCATCCACCTGATTATGGAACTCCTTCATTTTGCCCTTACACATAACTTTTTCACTTTTAAGGGGTCCTTCTTCCTGCAGCACCAGGGCACTGCCATGGGTGCAGCTTTTGCCCCGGCTTACGCCAATCTGTTCCTGGGGCTGTGGGAGAGGGACCTCCCCCTGTCAGATCAGGGTCTCTCGATGGACCGTATCCCATTTTGGGTACGGTACATCGATGACATATTCCTGATCTGGCAGGGGAATCAATCACAATTGGCTGCATTTGTGGAGGCGATCAATTTGAATGACAAAAATATCCACATCACATACCATCATGATGTGGATAGTATTGATTTCCTTGACGTTAAGGCATGGAGGGACTCTGAGGATGTATTGCAGACCACCATTTTTAGGAAGGAGACTGCATCTAACATGTTGCTTCATGCCTCCTCTGCCCACCCCAAGCCTCTTATTAATTCTATTCCGATCGGACAATTCCTGCGTCTTCGCAGGATTTGTTCCGATGATAGTGATTTTAAGGCCAAAGCACAGGATCTTAGTGCGAGATTTCGTGATACGGGTTATAGTGGGCGCTCCATCAAGCGAGCATATAATAGAGCTAGACATTCCACTCGGCAATCGTTGCTGTATAAGAACAAAACCCCTAAGTCCAATCAGACAATCAGGTTTATCACGAATTATCACGCACAATTTGCAAGAATGAAAAATGGTCTTCAAAAAGCATGGCCGATCCTTCAGACTGATCCGGTTCTTAATCAACTATTGCCCGCTACCCCCAGTGTCACAGTTAGACGCTCACGTAACCTGCGAGACCACCTCGTACACAGTCACTATCAAGGTCAAATTAAATCGACGTTTTTGGACGTGGGTCGTCCTGTGTGTGGCTGCACTCCTTGTGGCCGGTGTGTCGCATGCCCCAGCATTGAGCGTACTCGCACCTTCTCTAATTCTGCAGGTACCAGGATATATGACATCAGGAAACATATTTCGTGTGAGTCACGTTATGTAGTTTATTTTGCTACTTGCCCCTGCAATTTAATATATATTGGCATGACAACTCGCCAATTGAAGGTGCGGGTGCGTGAGCACGTGTTGGGGATTCAGGAGGCAGCCGGCCATATTGGGGATGTAGCCATGCTCAGGACCATACCACGTCACTTTAAAATCTACCATGATTGTGACAGCTCCCTCCTAAGGGTTAGGGGAATTGATATTATCATTCCCGGGATCCGTGGAGGTAATTTGAGTCAAAAATTAGCACGCTGTGAGACGAGGTGGATCTGGGTGCTGGACACTGTCCAGCCTAAAGGGCTAAATGAGACCATCAGCTTTGTTCCTTTTATATGAGCAAGTCTCCTTGTTTCTCACTCCCATATAGGCCTATACTGTATTAGGCTATACTTGGCTTCCACTGTAGATGTGCACTCTGTGGCGTCTTAATTGTTTTTAATTGTTTTTAGATTCTTTTATTTAGTTACCATCCGTTTTTTTCTGCTTGGTGTACTATTTTCAACTAATTTATCTGGACATTTTGTGTCATTTTGGATGGATCAGCCGCGTCTATATAAGAATTGTGATCGTCAGAACATCTGGAGCTATCTTCGATCATCGGATATATGATTATTGTACTGTTACTTGCTTATTTGTATTTTTTTTACCATCGATTGCGATGATATATTTTGTATTAATATTTGTAAGTATGCCTTTTGACATTGTATTCAGGGTAGTGGCAGTCTAGATATTATATTGATGTTCTATGTCCCGCTTCCATCATTATTGCCACATACGTCTGCTCCGCCGTCATTTCCATCCTCTGGATGTCTTCCACCTTGACGCGTGCGCGCCGCAGTGCTCGGTCCGCTGTCCGGCTTCCGGCATCTCCCATCGCCTAGCAGTGAGGGACTTAGTCCCTCCCTGCTGACGTCAGACGCCGGCGCCGCTCGGCGTCCCGCGTTGCCTGGGTGATGTACGCGTCACTCTTGGTGGATGCAATCCAGCGATGGCGGCTGCAGGATGGGATGTGGTAAATATAGCGCTGTGTAACCTTCAGATGTCAGGTCGCGTATGCGTTACCTATTACCATGACAACGCAGCGAAATTATGTATTCATGACACCATCCCTTCAGTACCTATGGTTATTGCTGATATTATCCAGCTGCGGCACTGAGCAGAGATTGGTGGATGGTCTCTATTTTAAGTGCGTCACTTCCCCTCACCTGTTACCCCTTGAGAAAGGCTCATTTCGCCAAAACGTGCGTTGGAGTGGGTGCACGCTGTGGACCAGGAGTGATTTTGTGCTTGTGCAGATAATTATGTTTTATTCTTTACAGCATTAACCCTTGGTTGATTTTTCAGTTACTTTGTTTATTTGGGTATTGCTCCCTGCTATGGCGTTATTGTGGAGTCCTTTGGGACCATAGACATTTATGCCTTCAATCTTCTGGTCCACATGCCTGTACCCCTGGCCGTTTCCTAGTGCACATTGTGACCTGTGTGTTTTCCTACTTCCCTCCCTGGCCTGTAATACCGTGTTATATGTGACTTTAATAAAGTATTTGTATTATTTTTCATTATAAAACTTTGTTGGGTGTTGTTTGATCGCATGTTTTCTATGGTAGTTCATTATTGATTAGCGATTATCCCACAGACATGTCTGTTATGGCCCGCTACATATAATCTATTATTTATTTTTATATGATTAATATCTGGGCATTCTTCTCATGAAGCTGTGGTTCTCATATTTTGTTGCTGTGTTTTGCACAGGTGTGCTATCTTTCAGGGATATGGACTTCCGAGCCAAAGATAAGACCTGGCTCGGTCAAATTGATCAGGTATTCGGGGCCAGTGGTGTGGATCCTCAGGCACCAGTGGATCAAACAGTGGACAATCAGGCCCGTGAGATTGAGAGTCTGCTCATTAAAAGGACAAAGGTCTGGTGGAACCGTGTGTTCCTGGAGCGTTACATTTCGAATAAACTAATTCCGAGAGGCTTGAGGGTATGGGTTATCCCCGCATTTCCTGTGGAGGATGATGACTTTGTTACTAAATGGGAGGAGGCATGTGGCACATGTTCTCTTTCCTTCATGAAACTGTTGGTGGAACTAAATACCAAATCGATATCTACCTTGGATATAACGATTGATTAGGCCGAACGCAATTTTAGAGGAATTTGCCCGATTGATAAATTACCGGGGTATGAATCCATGATTGAGAAGAGCCTGGATATGTGCGTCAAGAGGATTCTTGATTCTCAGGCCTCTAAATTTCAGAGAGATACAAGAGATTTTACAACTAAAAATGTGTACCACTGGAGGAAGGCCAATCCTCATACTTCCCGATTGACAGATGCACCGTCCGTGAGTTCATTATCTAACATCAGTGATTCCTCTGAATGTTCCACCTCCTCAATGTTGACTCGTTCGGGACCCAGAAATAAAAGAACAAGGGATGTTGATTTTCATCCGTATAAACGGGTGCAAAATAGATCACCCGAACGTAAAAAGAATTATAATCAGGTAATTAATCTCAGTTCTTATCCATTAACGGATACTGACTTGGCTTTGCTGGGTAGGGGTCTTACCTTCTCACCAAAATCCAGATTTGACATGTTTACGGCAATCAAGGATTTACACCTGTTTGCCAGGACATTGATCTTTAAAAAACATTTTTTTGATCCTCACTTGCAATCTTTGTTTCCCACAGAGAAGGAACAAATGACATTGCAGGATTTAGAGGATTTGGCCTTGGAACATCAACTCGGGGAAGGAGGTAAGATCCCAGCATCCATCAGAGTCAAGTCTAAGAAGTTTCCCCCTCTATCCACATGTGCAGCAATTGATCTATTTGTACAAGTTGTCACAAGGGAATTTAATAGTATTCCTAGAGGTGTGGGCAAGGACAATCTTACTCGTACTGAACGTGAGAGATTGGAGGTCCTGCGGGAGCTTCCGGATGTAGTGCTGAAGCCAGCGGATAAAGGCGGCAATATAGTTATATGGCCGAAGTCCTCCTATGAAAAGGAGGCTTTTCGCCAGTTAGACAATGGAATATGCTACAAACGTCTGACATTTAATCCATTGTCATCTTTTACTGACCAACTTAATAAAATTCTTAAAACGGCCGTAAATAAGGAGGTTATTACTAAAGAGCTGGCTTCGGCACTACAAGTGGTTGAACCTACCATCTCTACTATGTACTTGTTACCCAAGATACATAAGAACCGTCAGGCTCCCCCGGGACGTCCAATCATCTCGGGTTCAGGTAACTATCTTGAGAGAGTTAATCTATGGTTGGACTCCAAATTACAACCATTAGTTACCAGCCTCCCCTCATTTTTGTTGGATACTGGGGAGTTCCTTAAGAGGGTGGATGGTCTCCATATTGGGCCAGAAACCACTCTTGTAACAGGTGATGTCGAATCCCTGTATACGAACATTAAACATGAGGATGGTCTGGCCGCAACTAAATTTTATTTGGATATGTCAAACTTACCTATGGGGATCATCCACCTGATTATGGAACTCCTTCATTTTGCCCTTACACATAACTTTTTCACTTTTAAGGGGTCCTTCTTCCTGCAGCACCAGGGCACTGCCATGGGTGCAGCTTTTGCCCCGGCTTACGCCAATCTGTTCCTGGGGCTGTGGGAGAGGGACCTCCCCCTGTCAGATCAGGGTCTCTCGATGGACCGTATCCCATTTTGGGTACGGTACATCGATGACATATTCCTGATCTGGCAGGGGAATCAATCACAATTGGCTGCATTTGTGGAGGCGATCAATTTGAATGACAAAAATATCCACATCACATACCATCATGATGTGGATAGTATTGATTTCCTTGACGTTAAGGCATGGAGGGACTCTGAGGATGTATTGCAGACCACCATTTTTAGGAAGGAGACTGCATCTAACATGTTGCTTCATGCCTCCTCTGCCCACCCCAAGCCTCTTATTAATTCTATTCCGATCGGACAATTCCTGCGTCTTCGCAGGATTTGTTCCGATGATAGTGATTTTAAGGCCAAAGCACAGGATCTTAGTGCGAGATTTCGTGATACGGGTTATAGTGGGCGCTCCATCAAGCGAGCATATAATAGAGCTAGACATTCCACTCGGCAATCGTTGCTGTATAAGAACAAAACCCCTAAGTCCAATCAGACAATCAGGTTTATCACGAATTATCACGCACAATTTGCAAGAATGAAAAATGGTCTTCAAAAAGCATGGCCGATCCTTCAGACTGATCCGGTTCTTAATCAACTATTGCCCGCTACCCCCAGTGTCACAGTTAGACGCTCACGTAACCTGCGAGACCACCTCGTACACAGTCACTATCAAGGTCAAATTAAATCGACGTTTTTGGACGTGGGTCGTCCTGTGTGTGGCTGCACTCCTTGTGGCCGGTGTGTCGCATGCCCCAGCATTGAGCGTACTCGCACCTTCTCTAATTCTGCAGGTACCAGGATATATGACATCAGGAAACATATTTCGTGTGAGTCACGTTATGTAGTTTATTTTGCTACTTGCCCCTGCAATTTAATATATATTGGCATGACAACTCGCCAATTGAAGGTGCGGGTGCGTGAGCACGTGTTGGGGATTCAGGAGGCAGCCGGCCATATTGGGGATGTAGCCATGCTCAGGACCATACCACGTCACTTTAAAATCTACCATGATTGTGACAGCTCCCTCCTAAGGGTTAGGGGAATTGATATTATCATTCCCGGGATCCGTGGAGGTAATTTGAGTCAAAAATTAGCACGCTGTGAGACGAGGTGGATCTGGGTGCTGGACACTGTCCAGCCTAAAGGGCTAAATGAGACCATCAGCTTTGTTCCTTTTATATGAGCAAGTCTCCTTGTTTCTCACTCCCATATAGGCCTATACTGTATTAGGCTATACTTGGCTTCCACTGTAGATGTGCACTCTGTGGCGTCTTAATTGTTTTTAATTGTTTTTAGATTCTTTTATTTAGTTACCATCCGTTTTTTTCTGCTTGGTGTACTATTTTCAACTAATTTATCTGGACATTTTGTGTCATTTTGGATGGATCAGCCGCGTCTATATAAGAATTGTGATCGTCAGAACATCTGGAGCTATCTTCGATCATCGGATATATGATTATTGTACTGTTACTTGCTTATTTGTATTTTTTTTACCATCGATTGCGATGATATATTTTGTATTAATATTTGTAAGTATGCCTTTTGACATTGTATTCAGGGTAGTGGCAGTCTAGATATTATATTGATGTTCTATGTCCCGCTTCCATCATTATTGCCACATACGTCTGCTCCGCCGTCATTTCCATCCTCTGGATGTCTTCCACCTTGACGCGTGCGCGCCGCAGTGCTCGGTCCGCTGTCCGGCTTCCGGCATCTCCCATCGCCTAGCAGTGAGGGACTTAGTCCCTCCCTGCTGACGTCAGACGCCGGCGCCGCTCGGCGTCCCGCGTTGCCTGGGTGATGTACGCGTCACTCTTGGTGGATGCAATCCAGCGATGGCGGCTGCAGGATGGGATGTGGTAAATATAGCGCTGTGTAACCTTCAGATGTCAGGTCGCGTATGCGTTACCTATTACCATGACAACGCAGCGAAATTATGTATTCATGACACCATCCCTTCAGTACCTATGGTTATTGCTGATATTATCCAGCTGCGGCACTGAGCAGAGATTGGTGGATGGTCTCTATTTTAAGTGCGTCACTTCCCCTCACCTGTTACCCCTTGAGAAAGGCTCATTTCGCCAAAACGTGCGTTGGAGTGGGTGCACGCTGTGGACCAGGAGTGATTTTGTGCTTGTGCAGATAATTATGTTTTATTCTTTACAGCATTAACCCTTGGTTGATTTTTCAGTTACTTTGTTTATTTGGGTATTGCTCCCTGCTATGGCGTTATTGTGGAGTCCTTTGGGACCATAGACATTTATGCCTTCAATCTTCTGGTCCACATGCCTGTACCCCTGGCCGTTTCCTAGTGCACATTGTGACCTGTGTGTTTTCCTACTTCCCTCCCTGGCCTGTAATACCGTGTTATATGTGACTTTAATAAAGTATTTGTATTATTTTTCATTATAAAACTTTGTTGGGTGTTGTTTGATCGCATGTTTTCTATGGTAGTTCATTATTGATTAGCGATTATCCCACAGACATGTCTGTTATGGCCCGCTACATATAATCTATTATTTATTTTTATATGATTAATATCTGGGCATTCTTCTCATGAAGCTGTGGTTCTCATATTTTGTTGCTGTGTTTTGCACAGGTGTGCTATCTTTCAGGGATATGGACTTCCGAGCCAAAGATAAGACCTGGCTCGGTCAAATTGATCAGGTATTCGGGGCCAGTGGTGTGGATCCTCAGGCACCAGTGGATCAAACAGTGGACAATCAGGCCCGTGAGATTGAGAGTCTGCTCATTAAAAGGACAAAGGTCTGGTGGAACCGTGTGTTCCTGGAGCGTTACATTTCGAATAAACTAATTCCGAGAGGCTTGAGGGTATGGGTTATCCCCGCATTTCCTGTGGAGGATGATGACTTTGTTACTAAATGGGAGGAGGCATGTGGCACATGTTCTCTTTCCTTCATGAAACTGTTGGTGGAACTAAATACCAAATCGATATCTACCTTGGATATAACGATTGATTAGGCCGAACGCAATTTTAGAGGAATTTGCCCGATTGATAAATTACCGGGGTATGAATCCATGATTGAGAAGAGCCTGGATATGTGCGTCAAGAGGATTCTTGATTCTCAGGCCTCTAAATTTCAGAGAGATACAAGAGATTTTACAACTAAAAATGTGTACCACTGGAGGAAGGCCAATCCTCATACTTCCCGATTGACAGATGCACCGTCCGTGAGTTCATTATCTAACATCAGTGATTCCTCTGAATGTTCCACCTCCTCAATGTTGACTCGTTCGGGACCCAGAAATAAAAGAACAAGGGATGTTGATTTTCATCCGTATAAACGGGTGCAAAATAGATCACCCGAACGTAAAAAGAATTATAATCAGGTAATTAATCTCAGTTCTTATCCATTAACGGATACTGACTTGGCTTTGCTGGGTAGGGGTCTTACCTTCTCACCAAAATCCAGATTTGACATGTTTACGGCAATCAAGGATTTACACCTGTTTGCCAGGACATTGATCTTTAAAAAACATTTTTTTGATCCTCACTTGCAATCTTTGTTTCCCACAGAGAAGGAACAAATGACATTGCAGGATTTAGAGGATTTGGCCTTGGAACATCAACTCGGGGAAGGAGGTAAGATCCCAGCATCCATCAGAGTCAAGTCTAAGAAGTTTCCCCCTCTATCCACATGTGCAGCAATTGATCTATTTGTACAAGTTGTCACAAGGGAATTTAATAGTATTCCTAGAGGTGTGGGCAAGGACAATCTTACTCGTACTGAACGTGAGAGATTGGAGGTCCTGCGGGAGCTTCCGGATGTAGTGCTGAAGCCAGCGGATAAAGGCGGCAATATAGTTATATGGCCGAAGTCCTCCTATGAAAAGGAGGCTTTTCGCCAGTTAGACAATGGAATATGCTACAAACGTCTGACATTTAATCCATTGTCATCTTTTACTGACCAACTTAATAAAATTCTTAAAACGGCCGTAAATAAGGAGGTTATTACTAAAGAGCTGGCTTCGGCACTACAAGTGGTTGAACCTACCATCTCTACTATGTACTTGTTACCCAAGATACATAAGAACCGTCAGGCTCCCCCGGGACGTCCAATCATCTCGGGTTCAGGTAACTATCTTGAGAGAGTTAATCTATGGTTGGACTCCAAATTACAACCATTAGTTACCAGCCTCCCCTCATTTTTGTTGGATACTGGGGAGTTCCTTAAGAGGGTGGATGGTCTCCATATTGGGCCAGAAACCACTCTTGTAACAGGTGATGTCGAATCCCTGTATACGAACATTAAACATGAGGATGGTCTGGCCGCAACTAAATTTTATTTGGATATGTCAAACTTACCTATGGGGATCATCCACCTGATTATGGAACTCCTTCATTTTGCCCTTACACATAACTTTTTCACTTTTAAGGGGTCCTTCTTCCTGCAGCACCAGGGCACTGCCATGGGTGCAGCTTTTGCCCCGGCTTACGCCAATCTGTTCCTGGGGCTGTGGGAGAGGGACCTCCCCCTGTCAGATCAGGGTCTCTCGATGGACCGTATCCCATTTTGGGTACGGTACATCGATGACATATTCCTGATCTGGCAGGGGAATCAATCACAATTGGCTGCATTTGTGGAGGCGATCAATTTGAATGACAAAAATATCCACATCACATACCATCATGATGTGGATAGTATTGATTTCCTTGACGTTAAGGCATGGAGGGACTCTGAGGATGTATTGCAGACCACCATTTTTAGGAAGGAGACTGCATCTAACATGTTGCTTCATGCCTCCTCTGCCCACCCCAAGCCTCTTATTAATTCTATTCCGATCGGACAATTCCTGCGTCTTCGCAGGATTTGTTCCGATGATAGTGATTTTAAGGCCAAAGCACAGGATCTTAGTGCGAGATTTCGTGATACGGGTTATAGTGGGCGCTCCATCAAGCGAGCATATAATAGAGCTAGACATTCCACTCGGCAATCGTTGCTGTATAAGAACAAAACCCCTAAGTCCAATCAGACAATCAGGTTTATCACGAATTATCACGCACAATTTGCAAGAATGAAAAATGGTCTTCAAAAAGCATGGCCGATCCTTCAGACTGATCCGGTTCTTAATCAACTATTGCCCGCTACCCCCAGTGTCACAGTTAGACGCTCACGTAACCTGCGAGACCACCTCGTACACAGTCACTATCAAGGTCAAATTAAATCGACGTTTTTGGACGTGGGTCGTCCTGTGTGTGGCTGCACTCCTTGTGGCCGGTGTGTCGCATGCCCCAGCATTGAGCGTACTCGCACCTTCTCTAATTCTGCAGGTACCAGGATATATGACATCAGGAAACATATTTCGTGTGAGTCACGTTATGTAGTTTATTTTGCTACTTGCCCCTGCAATTTAATATATATTGGCATGACAACTCGCCAATTGAAGGTGCGGGTGCGTGAGCACGTGTTGGGGATTCAGGAGGCAGCCGGCCATATTGGGGATGTAGCCATGCTCAGGACCATACCACGTCACTTTAAAATCTACCATGATTGTGACAGCTCCCTCCTAAGGGTTAGGGGAATTGATATTATCATTCCCGGGATCCGTGGAGGTAATTTGAGTCAAAAATTAGCACGCTGTGAGACGAGGTGGATCTGGGTGCTGGACACTGTCCAGCCTAAAGGGCTAAATGAGACCATCAGCTTTGTTCCTTTTATATGAGCAAGTCTCCTTGTTTCTCACTCCCATATAGGCCTATACTGTATTAGGCTATACTTGGCTTCCACTGTAGATGTGCACTCTGTGGCGTCTTAATTGTTTTTAATTGTTTTTAGATTCTTTTATTTAGTTACCATCCGTTTTTTTCTGCTTGGTGTACTATTTTCAACTAATTTATCTGGACATTTTGTGTCATTTTGGATGGATCAGCCGCGTCTATATAAGAATTGTGATCGTCAGAACATCTGGAGCTATCTTCGATCATCGGATATATGATTATTGTACTGTTACTTGCTTATTTGTATTTTTTTTACCATCGATTGCGATGATATATTTTGTATTAATATTTGTAAGTATGCCTTTTGACATTGTATTCAGGGTAGTGGCAGTCTAGATATTATATTGATGTTCTATGTCCCGCTTCCATCATTATTGCCACATACGTCTGCTCCGCCGTCATTTCCATCCTCTGGATGTCTTCCACCTTGACGCGTGCGCGCCGCAGTGCTCGGTCCGCTGTCCGGCTTCCGGCATCTCCCATCGCCTAGCAGTGAGGGACTTAGTCCCTCCCTGCTGACGTCAGACGCCGGCGCCGCTCGGCGTCCCGCGTTGCCTGGGTGATGTACGCGTCACTCTTGGTGGATGCAATCCAGCGATGGCGGCTGCAGGATGGGATGTGGTAAATATAGCGCTGTGTAACCTTCAGATGTCAGGTCGCGTATGCGTTACCTATTACCATGACAACGCAGCGAAATTATGTATTCATGACACCATCCCTTCAGTACCTATGGTTATTGCTGATATTATCCAGCTGCGGCACTGAGCAGAGATTGGTGGATGGTCTCTATTTTAAGTGCGTCACTTCCCCTCACCTGTTACCCCTTGAGAAAGGCTCATTTCGCCAAAACGTGCGTTGGAGTGGGTGCACGCTGTGGACCAGGAGTGATTTTGTGCTTGTGCAGATAATTATGTTTTATTCTTTACAGCATTAACCCTTGGTTGATTTTTCAGTTACTTTGTTTATTTGGGTATTGCTCCCTGCTATGGCGTTATTGTGGAGTCCTTTGGGACCATAGACATTTATGCCTTCAATCTTCTGGTCCACATGCCTGTACCCCTGGCCGTTTCCTAGTGCACATTGTGACCTGTGTGTTTTCCTACTTCCCTCCCTGGCCTGTAATACCGTGTTATATGTGACTTTAATAAAGTATTTGTATTATTTTTCATTATAAAACTTTGTTGGGTGTTGTTTGATCGCATGTTTTCTATGGTAGTTCATTATTGATTAGCGATTATCCCACAGACATGTCTGTTATGGCCCGCTACATATAATCTATTATTTATTTTTATATGATTAATATCTGGGCATTCTTCTCATGAAGCTGTGGTTCTCATATTTTGTTGCTGTGTTTTGCACAGGTGTGCTATCTTTCAGGGATATGGACTTCCGAGCCAAAGATAAGACCTGGCTCGGTCAAATTGATCAGGTATTCGGGGCCAGTGGTGTGGATCCTCAGGCACCAGTGGATCAAACAGTGGACAATCAGGCCCGTGAGATTGAGAGTCTGCTCATTAAAAGGACAAAGGTCTGGTGGAACCGTGTGTTCCTGGAGCGTTACATTTCGAATAAACTAATTCCGAGAGGCTTGAGGGTATGGGTTATCCCCGCATTTCCTGTGGAGGATGATGACTTTGTTACTAAATGGGAGGAGGCATGTGGCACATGTTCTCTTTCCTTCATGAAACTGTTGGTGGAACTAAATACCAAATCGATATCTACCTTGGATATAACGATTGATTAGGCCGAACGCAATTTTAGAGGAATTTGCCCGATTGATAAATTACCGGGGTATGAATCCATGATTGAGAAGAGCCTGGATATGTGCGTCAAGAGGATTCTTGATTCTCAGGCCTCTAAATTTCAGAGAGATACAAGAGATTTTACAACTAAAAATGTGTACCACTGGAGGAAGGCCAATCCTCATACTTCCCGATTGACAGATGCACCGTCCGTGAGTTCATTATCTAACATCAGTGATTCCTCTGAATGTTCCACCTCCTCAATGTTGACTCGTTCGGGACCCAGAAATAAAAGAACAAGGGATGTTGATTTTCATCCGTATAAACGGGTGCAAAATAGATCACCCGAACGTAAAAAGAATTATAATCAGGTAATTAATCTCAGTTCTTATCCATTAACGGATACTGACTTGGCTTTGCTGGGTAGGGGTCTTACCTTCTCACCAAAATCCAGATTTGACATGTTTACGGCAATCAAGGATTTACACCTGTTTGCCAGGACATTGATCTTTAAAAAACATTTTTTTGATCCTCACTTGCAATCTTTGTTTCCCACAGAGAAGGAACAAATGACATTGCAGGATTTAGAGGATTTGGCCTTGGAACATCAACTCGGGGAAGGAGGTAAGATCCCAGCATCCATCAGAGTCAAGTCTAAGAAGTTTCCCCCTCTATCCACATGTGCAGCAATTGATCTATTTGTACAAGTTGTCACAAGGGAATTTAATAGTATTCCTAGAGGTGTGGGCAAGGACAATCTTACTCGTACTGAACGTGAGAGATTGGAGGTCCTGCGGGAGCTTCCGGATGTAGTGCTGAAGCCAGCGGATAAAGGCGGCAATATAGTTATATGGCCGAAGTCCTCCTATGAAAAGGAGGCTTTTCGCCAGTTAGACAATGGAATATGCTACAAACGTCTGACATTTAATCCATTGTCATCTTTTACTGACCAACTTAATAAAATTCTTAAAACGGCCGTAAATAAGGAGGTTATTACTAAAGAGCTGGCTTCGGCACTACAAGTGGTTGAACCTACCATCTCTACTATGTACTTGTTACCCAAGATACATAAGAACCGTCAGGCTCCCCCGGGACGTCCAATCATCTCGGGTTCAGGTAACTATCTTGAGAGAATTAATCTATGGTTGGACTCCAAATTACAACCATTAGTTACCAGCCTCCCCTCATTTTTGTTGGATACTGGGGAGTTCCTTAAAAGGGTGGATGGTCTCCATATTGGGCCAGAAACCACTCTTGTAACAGGTGATGTCGAATCCCTGTATACGAACATTAAACATGAGGATGGTCTGGCCGCAACTAAATTTTATTTGGATATGTCAAACTTACCTATGGGGATCATCCACCTGATTATGGAACTCCTTCATTTTGCCCTTACACATAACTTTTTCACTTTTAAGGGGTCCTTCTTCCTGCAGCACCAGGGCACTGCCATGGGTGCAGCTTTTGCCCCGGCTTACGCCAATCTGTTCCTGGGGCTGTGGGAGAGGGACCTCCCCCTGTCAGATCAGGGTCTCTCGATGGACCGTATCCCATTTTGGGTACGGTACATCGATGACATATTCCTGATCTGGCAGGGGAATCAATCACAATTGGCTGCATTTGTGGAGGCGATCAATTTGAATGACAAAAATATCCACATCACATACCATCATGATGTGGATAGTATTGATTTCCTTGACGTTAAGGCATGGAGGGACTCTGAGGATGTATTGCAGACCACCATTTTTAGGAAGGAGACTGCATCTAACATGTTGCTTCATGCCTCCTCTGCCCACCCCAAGCCTCTTATTAATTCTATTCCGATCGGACAATTCCTGCGTCTTCGCAGGATTTGTTCCGATGATAGTGATTTTAAGGCCAAAGCACAGGATCTTAGTGCGAGATTTCGTGATACGGGTTATAGTGGGCGCTCCATCAAGCGAGCATATAATAGAGCTAGACATTCCACTCGGCAATCGTTGCTGTATAAGAACAAAACCCCTAAGTCCAATCAGACAATCAGGTTTATCACGAATTATCACGCACAATTTGCAAGAATGAAAAATGGTCTTCAAAAAGCATGGCCGATCCTTCAGACTGATCCGGTTCTTAATCAACTATTGCCCGCTACCCCCAGTGTCACAGTTTAGACGCTCACGTAACCTGCGAGACCACCTCGTACACAGTCACTATCAAGGTCAAATTAAATCGACGTTTTTGGACGTGGGTCGTCCTGTGTGTGGCTGCACTCCTTGTGGCCGGTGTGTCGCATGCCCCAGCATTGAGCGTACTCGCACCTTCTCTAATTCTGCAGGTACCAGGATATATGACATCAGGAAACATATTTCGTGTGAGTCACGTTATGTAGTTTATTTTGCTACTTGCCCCTGCAATTTAATATATATTGGCATGACAACTCGCCAATTGAAGGTGCGGGTGCGTGAGCACGTGTTGGGGATTCAGGAGGCAGCCGGCCATATTGGGGATGTAGCCATGCTCAGGACCATACCACGTCACTTTAAAATCTACCATGATTGTGACAGCTCCCTCCTAAGGGTTAGGGGAATTGATATTATCATTCCCGGGATCCGTGGAGGTAATTTGAGTCAAAAATTAGCACGCTGTGAGACGAGGTGGATCTGGGTGCTGGACACTGTCCAGCCTAAAGGGCTAAATGAGACCATCAGCTTTGTTCCTTTTATATGAGCAAGTCTCCTTGTTTCTCACTCCCATATAGGCCTATACTGTATTAGGCTATACTTGGCTTCCACTGTAGATGTGCACTCTGTGGCGTCTTAATTGTTTTTAATTGTTTTTAGATTCTTTTATTTAGTTACCATCCGTTTTTTTCTGCTTGGTGTACTATTTTCAACTAATTTATCTGGACATTTTGTGTCGTTTTGGATGGATCAGCCGCGTCTATATAAGAATTGTGATCGTCAGAACATCTGGAGCTATCTTCGATCATCGGATATATGATTATTGTACTGTTACTTGCTTATTTGTATTTTTTTTACCATCGATTGCGATGATATATTTTGTATTAATATTTGTAAGTATGCCTTTTGACATTGTATTCAGGGTAGTGGCAGTCTAGATATTATATTGATGTTCTATGTCCCGCTTCCATCATTATTGCCACATACGTCTGCTCCGCCGTCATTTCCATCCTCTGGATGTCTTCCACCTTGACGCGTGCGCGCCGCAGTGCTCGGTCCGCTGTCCGGCTTCCGGCATCTCCCATCGCCTAGCAGTGAGGGACTTAGTCCCTCCCTGCTGACGTCAGACGCCGGCGCCGCTCGGCGTCCCGCGTTGCCTGGGTGATGTACGCGTCACTCTTGGTGGATGCAATCCAGCGATGGCGGCTGCAGGATGGGATGTGGTAAATATAGCGCTGTGTAACCTTCAGATGTCAGGTCGCGTATGCGTTACCTATTACCATGACAACGCAGCGAAATTATGTATTCATGACACCATCCCTTCAGTACCTATGGTTATTGCTGATATTATCCAGCTGCGGCACTGAGCAGAGATTGGTGGATGGTCTCTATTTTAAGTGCGTCACTTCCCCTCACCTGTTACCCCTTGAGAAAGGCTCATTTCGCCAAAACGTGCGTTGGAGTGGGTGCACGCTGTGGACCAGGAGTGATTTTGTGCTTGTGCAGATAATTATGTTTTATTCTTTACAGCATTAACCCTTGGTTGATTTTTCAGTTACTTTGTTTATTTGGGTATTGCTCCCTGCTATGGCGTTATTGTGGAGTCCTTTGGGACCATAGACATTTATGCCTTCAATCTTCTGGTCCACATGCCTGTACCCCTGGCCGTTTCCTAGTGCACATTGTGACCTGTGTGTTTTCCTACTTCCCTCCCTGGCCTGTAATACCGTGTTATATGTGACTTTAATAAAGTATTTGTATTATTTTTCATTATAAAACTTTGTTGGGTGTTGTTTGATCGCATGTTTTCTATGGTAGTTCAATACATGAAATGTGAATAGCATAATGGCTTGGGAAATTTATGAAAAAACACATGAGATTCTTAGCACAAGATTTGGCCAAAAGTTGTGAGCCCATCCACCAAACGTCAAGGTAATCTCAAAACGGATGGGTACCTGAGCTGACTGCCTAGTGTGAACACTTACCTATGGCTAATAACATGGTAAAGCCTGCTTTTAAAGGAAGCTCAGAACCAACTGTGTCTGGATGTAATTAAAATCACAGCATGGTGATGGGCGGGGCGTTCAAGTCAGAAAAAATAGTACATAGTAAATGTAAGAAAACTGACTGAACAGCAATATAGTCTGAACTGGTGCATAACCAGAAAAGTCATACAGCAAATAGATCAATGGCTGCACTCAAAATTTACTGTGCTAAGGCAAGGAAATGTGCAATACATGAAATGTGAATAGCATAATGGCTTGGGAAATTTATGAAAAAACACATGAGATTCTTAGCACAAGATTTGGCCAAAAGTTGTGAGCCCATCCACCAAACGTCAAGGTAATCTCAAAACGGATGGGTACCTGAGCTGACTGCCTAGTGTGAACACTTACCTATGGCTAATAACATGGTAAAGCCTGCTTTTATTAGATGCTCAGAACCAACTGTGTCTGGATGTAATTAAAATCACAGCATGGTGAAGGGCGGGGCGTTCAAGTCAGAAAAAATAGTACATAGTACATATAAGAAAACTGACTGAACAGCAATATAGTCTGAACTGGTGCATAACCAGAAAAGTCATATAGCAAATAGGTTTGCAAATAGATGGATGGGTACCTGATGGGCTCACAACTTTTGGCCAAATCTTGTGCTAAGAATCTCATGTGTTTTTTCATAAATTTCCCAAGCCATTATGCTATTCACATTTCATGTATTGCACATTTCCTTGCCTTAGATCAATGGCTGCACTCAAAATTTACTGTGCTAAGGCAAGGAAATGTGCAATACATGAAATGTGAATAGCATAATGGCTTGGGAAATTTATGAAAAAACACATGAGATTCTTAGCACAAGATTTGGCCAAAAGTTGTGAGCCCATCAGGTACCCATCCATCTATTTGCAAACCTATTTGCTATATGACTTTTCTGGTTATGCACCAGTTCAGACTATATTGCTGTTCAGTCAGTTTTCTTATATTTACTATGTACTATTTTTTCTGACTTGAACGCCCCGCCCTTCACCATGCTGTGATTTTAATTACATTCAGACACAGTTGGTTCTGAGCGTCCTATAAAAGCAGGCTTTACCATGTTATTAGCCATAGGTAAGTGTTCACACTAGGCAGTCAGCTCAGGTACCCATCCGTTTTGAGATTACCTTGATGTTTGGTGGATGGGTTCACAACTTTTGGCCAAATCTTGTGCTAAGAATCTCATGTGTATTTTCATAAATTTCCCAAGCCATTATGCTATTCACATTTCATGTATTGCACATTTCCTTGCCTTAGCACAGTAAATTTTGAGTGCAGCCATTGATCTATTTGCTATATGACTTTTCTGGTTATGCACCAGTTCAGACTATATTGCTGTTCAGTCAGTTTTCTTATATTTACTGTTGGGGATTTATTCAAAATTGAAGGCATACTGAACCAGCATGGCTACCACAGCATCTTGCAGCAGCATGCTATTCCATCCGGTTTGCGTTTAGTTGGACCATCATTTATTTTTCAAAAGGACAATAACCCCAAACACACCTCCAGGCTGTGTACGGGTTACTTGACCAAGAAGGAGAGTGATGGGGTGCTATGCCAGATGACCTGGCCTCCACAATCACCAGACCTGAACCCAATCGAGACGGTTTGGGGTGAGCTGGACCGCAGACTGAAGGCAAAAGGGCCAACAAGTGCTAAGCATCTCTGGAAACTCCTTCAGGATTGTTGGAAGACCATTTCTGGTGACTCCCGCTTGAAGCTCATTAAGAGAATGCCAAGAGTATGCAAAGCAGTCATCAAAGAAAAAGGTGGCTACTTTGAAGAACCTAGAATATAAGACAAATTTTCAGTTGTTTCACACTTTTTTGTTAAGTATATAATTTCACATATGTTAATTCATAGTTTTGATGCCTTCAGTGTGAATGTACAATTTTC
Organism: Ranitomeya variabilis; assembly: GCF_051348905.1. Classification (NCBI taxonomy): domain Eukaryota; kingdom Metazoa; phylum Chordata; class Amphibia; order Anura; family Dendrobatidae; genus Ranitomeya; species Ranitomeya variabilis. The sequence continues at coordinate 538,199,667 of NC_135232.1, read as the reverse complement.
ATAGTCATGAAAATACAGAAAAATCTTTAAATGAGGTGTCCTAACTTTTGCTCTGTACTGTATATTCAGTGAGACACATACCTCCCTGTGTTCATCATCTTATTAAATACATTTACATTTGACCAGCTTGATTTTCCTGAAATTGCCTGCGCCCCCGACAACCAATGTGTGAAAATTTCACACAGGCCAACTATTCTTTTAATAACTGGCTTCAGGCTTTTTCTCTCTATGCTGCTGTGTTAGGTGAAAAATACCCTAGTCTTTGTTCTGATCATTTTCAGCATTTAGACTCGATTTTAGAAGCATACTGTAATTTTGGGGGTATGGCTTGGTTACATTACTACGAGTCATTTAGGCAAAAATTGCCCATGTACCCAAATCTAGCTTGGGGAACAAAAGATGTAGGTTTTTGGATAAATTTTATGTTACCCCAGAAATTCTCAGTGATCAGACAGGGTTTGAGCGCCCCTAATAAAAAAGGAGTCTGTTTTGCATTCAATGAGACGAATTGTAAGTGGTCTCATAATTGTCGCTTTCAACACGAGTGCTCCTTTTGTGGAGGCACTCACCCAATGTCCAAATGCTTTAAAAAACAAATGGAGAATGGGCAGCAAGGATTTAATAATGACCCAGTTTCAAAAAGCTCTGACCCCAGTGAATCTGGATAAAATGGCCCCATGGCTAGAAATGTATCCAGATTGGGAGATTAGCTCCCTTCTCTATAAGGGTTTTTATAATGGATTTTGTGTGCCTCCTTTTAAGGGTATTGGTTGCAGATTAGTCGTTAAACTACCCTTAGCATTAAAATTTCCTCACATTGATGAGAAGATTATAAAGGAATTGCAAGAGGGTAGGGTTGCTGGTCCATTTGATTTCCCTCCTTTTAATAATTTTAGGATTTCTCTCTTGGGGTAGTTCCTTAAAAAGAACAAGGGTCTTACAGGCTGATTCATCATTTGTCCTTTCCAAAAGGATTTTCTTTAAATGACGAGATTATTAATGATTCGTGCTCAGTTAAATATGCTTCTTTTGACATAGCCCTAGAATTGCTGCAAAGATCGGGACGCAATTCCCTTATGGCCAAATCTGACATTAAGTCGGCATTGAGGCTTTTACCTGTCAACCCGGAAGGTTTTAGTTCATTGGATTCTGCATTTAATGATTAGTTCTTTTTTGATAGATGCCTCCCAATGGGTTTCTCACTATCCTGTTTTTATTTTGAGTCGTTTTCTTCTTTTTTGCTTTGGGTGGTTGAATTTAATTCAGCCAGCGGGGGGGAAGGGAGGGGAGGGGGGATGGGGGGGTTTGCATTTTGCATTACCTTGATTACTTTCTAATTATTGGCCCAAGTGACTCTGATGTTTGTTTTTTATTGTTAGACAAATTTATTTAAGTTTGCAATCATTTTGGTGTCCCTGTTGCAAAAAGTAAACTGTACCCCCTTGTACTTCTCTGGCATTTTTAGGTATATTAATTGATTCAGAGAGCATGATGTGTTCACTCCCCCTTGAAAAACTTTCTAAACTTTGCTCAACTATTAATTTTTCTTCTAACAAAGGATAAAGTCACTTTGAAAGAATTGCAGTCTTTGCTAGGGCTGTTATATTTCGCTTTGAGAATCATTCCTATAAGGTGGGTTTTTTCGAGGCGTCTCTATGATTCAACTTTGGGTCACTTTATTATTATTATTATTTATTTATATAGCACCATTAATTCCATGGTGCTGTACATGAGAAAGGGGTTACGTACAGTTATAGATATTGTTTACAGTAAACAAATTTACAATGACAGACTGGTACAGAGGGGAGAGGACCCTGTCCTTGCGGACTTACTTTCTATGGGATAATGGGGAAGAGACAGAAGGTCGGGGGTGCGGCAGCTCTGGTGGTGGAGAGTCGGGAGCTCAGGTGGTGGTGAGGCGGGAGCTCGGGTGGTGGTGAGGCAGCAGAATAGTTATTGCAGGCTGAAGGCGTTCCTGAAGAGATGGGTTTTCAGGTTCCATCTTAAGGATCCGAGGGTGGTGGATAATCGGACGTGTTGAGGCGTGGAATTCCAGAGGATGGGGGATATTCAGGAGAAATCTTGGAGGTGGTGGTGTGTGGAGCGAATAAGTGTGGAGGAGAGTAGGTGGTCTTGTGAGGATCGAATATTACGTGAGGGAAGATATTGGGAGTTTAGTTCAGAGATATAGGGAGGGGGCAGGTTGTAGATGGCTTTGTAAATCAGTGTTAGTAGTTTGAACTGGATTCGTTGGGTAATTGGGAGCCAGTGGAGGGATTTGCAGAGGGGAGAGGAAGGGGAGTAGTGAGGAGAGAGGTGGATTAGCCGGGCAGCAGAGTTGAGGACAGACTGGAGCGGTGCAAGAGTTAGTGGGGAGGCCACAGAGGAGGGTGATGCAGTAATCGAGGTGGGAGATGATGAGGGCATGCACAAGAGTTTTGGTAGATTGTGGGCTGAGAAAGGGATGGATTCTGGTAATATTTCTGAGTTGGAAGCGACAGGAGGTGGCAAGAGTTTGGACGTGCAGTTTGAAGGACAGGGCAGAGTCAAGAGTAACCCCGAGGCAGTGGATTTCAGGTGCGGGAGAGAGCGTGATGCCATTTACCATAATAGATAGATGAGGTATGCATTGACATTAGCTCATTTTACAGCACAATTGGTGGTCTTGTATTTATTTCTATGTAGCTACATAGTGGGCCCCAAGAATGATTTTCTCTGGTGGGCCCAAGGTGCTCCAGTCCGACGCTGATGGGAAATCTCACTCACCGAACAGTAAAACAGTCTAATGGTCACCACTGACAGCCGGCAAACACCACTAGCAGCCATCAGATACTATGGACAGCAGGCGGTCACCACAGACAGCAGGAAGTCACCACAGACAGTGGGCGATAACCACAGACAGCGGGCTGGAACCACAGACAGCAGGCTGGAACCACAGACAGCGGGCAGTAACCACAGACAGTGGGCGGTCACCACAGACAGCCGGTGGACGCCACAGATAGCCAGCAGACACCACTGACAGCCACTCTTCTCCTAATTCTCATATAAGGCTGGGCAAAGAAACAAAAGAGGACTTAAAAACTTGGTTGAATTTTCTGTCTAAGTTCAACAGTAAAACGGTATAGCGGTGCCCCTTTTCGCTTGCAGACGATTTATCTTTGTCATATTTTTCAGATGAACATGAAGGCCTTAGAATTTTGTTTGCTTCCCAGTCAGTGAAATGATCAGCAGCAATGATCCATAGTAAAATTGCAAAAAATCCAGCATTATTGGATCTATTTGCAATATTTCTGTCTATCCATTATTGGGGCCCATCCCTCAAAAACAAGCGAATCCTATTTTGTTCTGATAACCAAGGTTTGGCTTTCTTTATAAATACATTATCATCAAGTGGACTGCGCAGATTCTTAGGCCTTTGATCCATCTTTGCCTGGAGTTTAATATTTGGTTGAAAGCTTCATTTTCCCACAATGTGAACAATTGTAATGCTAAATTTATTTGTCACCGCCAGTGGTCTCAGTTCTGGAAGCAAGTACCAGAAGTAGACGGCGAAGGAGCAATATGCCCACTATGGCTATTTAATGTACTGCAGGTTTAATCTCGTATTTTATTAAGAAATCTTTGGCTAATAAAACTTGGACCAATTATTCGGTTGCTTGGTGCATGTGGGTAATTTTTTGTTCACATAATAATTACTTGCATAATGAATGTCACCCTGAGGCTGCTTTAAAATTTGCGGAGTATTAAGTATTAAGAGGCTTATCCTATTCAGCGTTATCTAAAAATTTTGCAGCGGTTTTATTTTTTCTTACATTTCTAGGTAAAAAAACCATTGACTGATTTATTTCCTGTTAGGCAGTTTTTGAAGGGTTTTAAAAGAACAAATTTTAAATCTGATGACCGTCGCCCTATATCCTTTCAGTTGCTTAGGGACCTTTGCTTGACTCTCTCCTCGGTTTGTGATAATGGTAGAGAATCTTGTCTTTTTTCTGCTGCTTTTTCATTGGCATTTTTTGCGGCGTTGTGAGTTGGTAAATTGTTTCCTATAAAAAAATCTTTACCTGCTGGTCTGTTTGCAGATAATCTTAATTATAAGTTTTTTATTTTTGTTGTTTATTAGGAAATCTAAAACAGGTTAGGTAGAGGTTCTTCATTATGGCTTAACTCCATTCCTGCTACTATTATTATCTGTCCTGTGATGAATGCAAAGAGATGGTATGCAATTAGACCAAAAAAAGATGGCCCGTTTTTTATGTATGATGAAGATGTACCCGCGACAGTCTTAATTTAATTACATACTTTTAAAATAGTTTAAAAAATTGGGTTTGGAGGGGCTGAAAATTTAATCGCACTCCTTCCGTATTGGAGCTGCAACATAGTCCACTAGGTTAGGTTTTAAAGAAAGGAACATAAAAAGAATTGGAAGATGGGATTCGAAAAGATTTAAATTAGGCTGGTTTCACACTTGCGTTTTGATCTGCAGCGTTTAAAAAAAAAACGCAGGTGGTGAAAAAACGCATGTAAACGCGTGCAAACTGCGTTTTTTAGACGCATGCATTTTTGCATGCAGAAAAAAACGCGGCCTTTTGACGCATTTACATGCGTTTTTTCCTGCGTTTGCGTTTTTGAAACGCATGCTGAGAAGTGTGTGACAGCTGCCAATCATCAAAATCAACTAGAAAACCCACTATTAATAGAATTAGCTAGGGTTAGGGTTAGGATCCCTAGGGTTAAGGTTAGGGGTAGCTTTTTATTAGAAGAATGTCCTGGTCACCAGGTCACTGATAAGCCACCCCCCACCATCAAGGTGATAAAGGGATCCAAACCCTAACCCTAGGGATCCAAACCCTAACCCTAGGGATCCAAACCCTAACCCTAACCCTACCCCTAACCCTAGGGATCCAAACCCTAACCCTAGGGATCCTAACCCTAACCCTAGGGATCCTAACCCTAACCCTAGGGATCCTAACCCTAACCGTTACCCTAGGGATCCTAACCCTAACCCTAAGGGTTAAGATCCTAACCCTAAGGGTTAGGGTTAGGATCCCTAGGGTTAGGGTTAGGATCCCTAGGGTTACTAGGGATCCTAACCTTAGGGTTAGGGTTAGGATCCCTAGTAACCCAAGGGTTAGAGTTAGGGTTTTCTTGTTTTTTTTTGTGTTTTCTTGTGTTTTTCTATAGAAACGCATGCGTTTATAAACACATGCGTTTACATAGACAGCAATACATTTTTTTGCCGCGAATAAACGCATGCGTTTTTTTGCCGCAAAAAAACGCCGCTAGAAATTACTACAGGTTGCATTTCTGCAACTAAACGCACGCATAAAAAAACACATGCGTTGCAAAAAACGAGTGAAAACACATGCAAAAAAATGCATGCGTTTTTAATGTTAAGTATAGAAAAAAACCGCATGCGTTTTTTAGCGCTAAAACGCAGCGGCAAAAAACGCAAGTGTGAAACCAGCCTTATATGTACGCCCATATTTGTATGAATTTTAACATGTTATTCATTTTATAGATTTGATCACGGTATGGATCATTGGACATTCCTATATATTTTGGGCCGAAAAAAGGGCTATAGTGCAATCTTATACAGCAAATCTTTCCTTTAACACGTCTTCAATTCAAATTTTTGGGCATAGTAGGCGAGGAATGCTATGGAAAAATGTAATTTCTGACATGTTAAGCTTGCAGAAAGGAGCCTAATCCGGACTTAGTAATCTTACACTTGGGAGGAAATGATTTAGGTAAAGTCAGCACTCTTAATCTTTTAGCATTTATGAGAAGGGATATTTCTATATTGAAAACAGAATATTTAAATTCAGTTTTTGTTTTTTCAGAGATCGTCCCAGGTTTTTATGGTCAAAACACAATATCTTATTTTTGGTAAAGAATGGAAGGATCGAAAGGAGTATGGAAAAATTTAAGCCACTAATTGATGGCTTTTCTTTTAGGCTTATTGATCTGGAGAATAATATTCCAGAAATGTATAGGAGGGATTTGGTACATCTCTCCGATATTGGCTTGGATATCTTTAATTTGGATCAACAAGCCAGTATTGAAAAATGACTTTGGCGTTTTAGGGGGGAGGGGGGGCCAAGCCATGTTAAGGCCTGACGTGTTGAAAATCGCTCGGTTTATCCGGGTGGATTTGGACATGTTGGTTATGATTTTTCTGCATTTTATGAAATTTAAATGGAATATCATTTGTGAGTGAATAAAAATAATTTTCAAGTAACTCAAAAATAAACGCCACGGCTATTTTATTCCAAATTATATGGTAATATTTTGTGTTTATTTTATTATAGTGGGCTTGTGTTACCATGTGACTACAGCCTAACCGGTGGCAGCGAAAAGAGCGACGGCTTCTCAGGCGCTACATATTTTTTGAGCAATGATCTGTGGAAAACGTTGGGGATTTTGAGAGTTTGAGGAAGCTCAAGAAGAAAAGCCACAGGGTTAGTTATGGCAACCACCTTGTAAGAACCAATAAATCTAGGACCGAATTTCTAGGAGGGAATTTTCAATTTAATATTTCTGGTAGACAGCCACAGCAAATCATTCACAACCAGTTCTGGACCTGACAACCATTTCTTACCCGTCATGCATTTGTATCTGTCAACCATGATTTTCAAGCTGTTCTGAATGCCTTGCCATACAAATGAGAGTGATGAAGGAACCGCTGAAGAGTCCTCTTTACTGAAGGTATAGAATTGTGGATGGAAGCCATATGCACCAAAAAAATGGCGACTTACCAGTGGACTCAATGCGACGATTGTTCAAAGCAAACTCAACTAACAATAAAAAGATGACCAATCCCCCTGATTATCTGACCCAAAACACTTGAGGTATTTCTCCAAACTCTGGTTTAAATGTTCAGTCTTAACGGTAGTTTAAGACTAGAACGCCAAAGAAAAGGACAGATACATACCCAGACAAGAACAAAATGCCCTGCAGAATTTAGAAACTAGTTCCCCCAATCTGACAACATATCGGTGGGAACACCGTGAAGCTTCACGATCTCAGTGACAATCACCTGAGCCAGGGTCTCAGCATTAGGGAGAGCAGGTAAAGCATTGAACTGTGGCATTTTACTAAACCTATCCACCACAGCTAATATAACAGTCTTAGGAGAGGAGGATGGAAGATACGTAAAAAAATCCATGGACAAATGTGTACATGGCAGCTCAGGTATAGTTAATGGTAGAAGAACCTCAGATGGGCGGGTATGTGCTGTCTTTGAAAGCGCACAGACATTACAGTGGGACACAAAGTTGACTACATCACGATGCCACCTTTGCCATCAAAAATGATGAGAAAGGAGGTCCAAGATTGCTTTAGTACCTGGATGACCAGCCAGAGAAGAGCTATGACGTGCCTTTATAACCTTGAGTTGCAGATGCAATGGTACAAAGAATTTCCCCGAAAGACGAGCAGGACCATCCTCCTAAGCCTTCAATACCTCTCCCTCCAGCTCAGAACACACACAGTGAGGTCGACCACCACTTCTTGTAAAATTGGGACAGAGTCATCCGAACTACCACCACATGGGAGGCTCAGAGATAAAGCATCAGTTTTGATGTTTTTCATTCCAGGATGGTAAGTGACAACCTGGTAAAAAATGTAGACCATCTAACTTGTCTACAATTAAGACATTTAGCAGATTTGAGGTATAACAGATTTTTATGATCAAAAATGACAGTGACAGGGTGGACTGCCCCCTCCAAAAAATGACGCCACTCCTAAAAAGCCAGCTTGATGGCCAAAAGTTCTCTATTGCCCATGTCATAGTTCCTTTTGGCTGACATTTTTTTTTTTTTACAGAAAAGGGCACAGGGATGCCACTTACCAGGGGACAGTACAGGAGCAGTGGAAAAGCATTTCTTCAAAGAAGAGAACGCCTAACAGGTGCAGTTGGACCACCTCGAGAAGTCCATACCTTTCTTTGTCATATCAGTGAGGGGGTTGGCAATTGACAAGAAGTTTTTAATAAACTTCCGATAATAGTTATAAAACCCAAAAAGTGGTGCAACTCTTTCAGATTTTCTGGCTGATCCTATTCCAGAACTGCACATATCTTATCAGAATCCATCCAGAAACCCGCAGCAGACACTAGGAAACCCAGAAACTGGACCTCTCGTGTGATGAACACACATTTTTCTAATTTGGCGTACAGTTTTTTATCCTGCAGAACCTGTAATACCTGCCTGACATGTACCTGATGTGACTTGAGATCAGGTGAGTATTGTAGGGTTTCACTCGCTCAGGTGCGACGGTTGACACTCAGGAGGCACGTTCCATTAAAAGTTCAAAGGGTTTATTGCTCCATAAACCACATAGCAAAACAGAAAACAAATAGCCCTTAGCTCAGGAAAAGGGAAAACAAGTGTCCAGTCCTTCAGGCTCAGTCCTGGAGCCTTAAGGTGTCAATATGGACTGAGGGTCATTTGACCCTCTCTCAGGACTTCAGGGGGGATCTTGAAATTCCCGGGACTTCTAGTGTTAACACACTCTGGGCTATCACTTCCACACATCTCTTGTGTTAAGCATTAGCCTTTCTTTTATAGGTCTAACCACACCCAGAAACCCATCACATGATTAGACATGTGGTTATGACATCACCACAGGTCCTGAAACACATATAGATAGCTATGGTTACATCACAGCGACAAGCCACCTATGTGACACATATCTCCCATTGACAAGACAACCTTTAGCCACGCTACAGTATATTAAAATATCGTCCAGATACACCACCACAAATCTATCCACAAGGTGGCAAAAAATGTTAACAAAATGTTGGAAAGTCATGTTATGGCTTGTTTTTTTGCGGGACGAGTTGAGGTTTTTATTGGTACCATTTTCAGGCACATTTTTTGATCGCTTTCTATTCCGATTTTTGTGAGGCGAATGAACAAAAACAGCAATTCAGGAATTAGTTTTTTTGGGGGGATTTATGCCGTTCAGTGTGTGTTAAAATTGATAAGGCGGTTTTATTTTTCGGATCAGTACGATTACAGCGATACCTCATTTATATATGTTTTGGTGCTTTTATACATTAAAAACTATTTTATAGAAAAAATAATAATTTTTTGCATAACAGTATTGTGAAAGCTATAACTTTTTTATTTTTCCGCTGATGGATCTGTATGGTGGCTTACTTTTTGCAGGACAAAATTATGTTTTAGTGGTAATTAATATCCATCTTTTTGATTGCATTTTATTACACTTTTTGTTAGGCGGTATGATGGTAAAGCATTGTTTTTTGCCTTGTTTTTTTATTTATTTATGGTGTTCATTAAGGGGGTTAACTAATGAGACAGTTTTATAGGTCAAGTCGTTGTTGATGCGGTGATACCAAAAATGCGTACTTTTATTGTTATGGGTTTTTTCATTCAAATATTTAGAGACAATATCTTTTCATTTATTATTATTTTTGATTTTAAAAAAAATATATTTTAACAATCATTTAAAAAAAGGATTTGTACTTTTTTCTAACTTTTTTTTATGGGACAATCATTTTTTGCAGGCTGATCGCTTCTACAGCATGGAGATGAAGCAGCATCCCCATGCTGCAGAAAAGGTCAGCTCTGCACTGATAAAAATAGAAAAATAGAGAGTAGAAAGGAGGAGCACACAGCTTATAGAGAAGAGGAGGTACTAGCTGAACTGGGCGTATCCATGATCAAACGTATAAGGCTGCCGTCACACTAGAAGTATTTGGTCAGTATTTTACATCAGTATTTGTAAGCCAAAACCAGGAGTGGAACAAACAGAGGAAAAGTATAATAGAAACATATGCACCACTTCAGCATTTATCACCCACTCCTGGTTTTGGCTTACAAATACTGATGTAAAATACTGACCAAATACTGCTAGTGTGATGGCAGCCTAAGAGTTAAATACACAAACCTTCATTAGATCCAAGCGGATGGGCACATTTCCCTTCCTGGGATGTGCCGCTTGCTCCAAAATTATTAAATCAAGTGGCATCACTCATCCACACACTGGCAAACGTTATCCAATGAAAGTTTTTCTCACTTATGACAGTAATTTTGTAGTCTATGCAATTAAATGTCCCTGTGGTATACTCTATATAGATGAAACAACCCAACACGTGAGGGATAGAACAACGAGTCACAAATCGACCATTAAAAGACCTGGTTCCCATTACCCCAACACTTTTTAGCTATGAATCACACAGTGTTACAACTGAGTTTCCAGGTCTTGGAAGAGTTAACCAGACGTAGAAGAGGTGGCAACCATGCGAAAATGCTGAAGGAGAGGGAACCATACTGGATTCATACCTTACAAACATTAGCATCCAAGGGCTTTAACAGGGAATTAGACTATTTAGTTCACTGATTATGATAAGTGTGATTACCATTACTAAACAACTGTTGTTGTAACCAACGAGTCATAAAATGTCGGGTATTATTTCCTCTGTACTGTTTTATTTCAGCACACAGTCTTTGATGAATACAGGGCCTGAGATAAACTTCTCCATAGTTTTTTCTACTAACCATATTGTTTTATCCCCTGTTGATATCCATTTCAATAAAAAATGTTCCTTTATATAATTTTTTTTTATTTTATATATATTTTTTTCTTTTTCATTTTTTTCATTATTTTTCTTTTTTCAAAATTTTCTCCTTGTTCTCGTATTTTAACTTTTCATTTCAATTAATTTATTTTCATTTGTACACTCTTATTTATTTCGTTTTGCAATCCTTTTTTTTTCTATTTTATACATTTTTTTCATTTTTGTCAATTTTTTTTTGTTTTAATTTTCTTCAACTTTCCATTGTATTCTTTTTTTCATTGTTTCATTAACCCCCCTCTTTTCCTTCATGTTTTCATATTCATTTATTTTTATTTTTCTCACCTTAGCTCCATATGTAACATCAATTATACAATTATTGCATGTTCTTTTCATTTTCACTTTATAATTTTTATATTTTTATAATTTTACATTTGTATTTTTATATTGCATTTTTCAGCAACCATTTAGATTTTAATATTTCTTTTGTCCATATGTACTTATCTCTCCCCCTATGATATGCTCCAAGCATTTCACACATATCTGTGCGATGTCCGCATTGCGCATGCGCATTACATCAAGCGCTTCAGGCCTCACTGACACTCGAGAGGCCACTTCTGACATCACGATACCAGAAGTGCGACTCCTAGCGCCTATTTAAATTTACCCACTGCCACCAATGCCTCTATATCACCACCGCTTTAGCGCACAACCGCGCTCTAACACGGGGCTCCCAGGACATCATACTTCCAAGGGCAGTAATTAAGAGGATTCACTTCCTCCATTTGCGGGGTCGAAACGTCTCACGTTACTTGATTTTTTTTGCCAATCACCAAATATTTTTTTTCTTCTTTATAGCAACATAGTAACATAGTTATTAAGGTTGACGGAGGACTTTATGTCCATCTAGTTCAACCCATAACACAGGTCTGCATAAAAAATTTTTTAAAGAGCTGTTTTGGTTATTCCACATAATCTTTATGTTTTTAAGTGCGCTGAATCCGAAAATGACCTCCGTTTTGTCATAGGACATCACGTTTTCTGACAAGTTAAGTAACTACACCAGGGGTGTCAAACTGCATTCCTCAAGGGATGCAAACAGGTCATGTTTTCAGGATTTCCTTGTATTGCACAGGTGATCATTTAATCACCTGCACAGAATGATTCCAGCACCTTGTGCAATGAGAAGGAAATCTTGAAAACACGCATGGTTTGAGGCCCTCGAGGAATGCAGTTTGACACCCCTGAACTACACTGTGTTCCAAATTATTATGCACAAAGAGTTTAGGAGTGATAAGGTTAAACAATTTTTGTTTGTCATTTAAACTCATTGATGGTGATGTGTGTCAGGGCTCTTTATATCACTGAAATATCACTGCAGATACCTGTGCAAATTAGTTTGGCAGGTGTGTCCAAATAAAGGCAAGACTACTTAAGAAAGCTGTTCCACATTATTAAGCAGCCTACATTTTTTGCCAAAATGGGAAAGAAAAAGGATGTGTCGGCTGCTGAGAAGCAACAAATTGTGGAGTATTTAGGTCAAGGCATGACTACAATCAACATTGCCAAGACACTTCATTGTGATCATCGCACAATCAAGAAGTATGTAACTGATTCCCAGCACACACGTGTGCGTGCTGATAAGGAAAAATTGAGGACTCTTTCCAACAGGCAATTGCGTAAGGTTAAAAGAGCAGCTGCAAAAATGCCTTGTCATAGCAGCAGACAAGTTTTTGAAGCTGCTGGTGCCTCCAACGTCCCCAGAACAACAAGATGCAGGGTCCTTCAGAGGTTTGCAGCTGTGCGTAAGCCATCCTGTCGACCACCTCTATCCACTGCACACAAGCAGAAACGGCTCCAGTGGGCCAAACGATACATGAAGACTGACTTCCAAACTGTTTTGTTCACCGATGAGTGCCGTGCAACGCTCGATGGTCCAGATGGATGGAGTGGAGGATGGCTGGTTGATGGACACCCCATGAAAACACGGCTAAGGCGCCAACAAGGAGGAGGTGGAGTAATGTTTTGGGCTTTAATCATGGGGAGAGAGATTGTCGGCCCCTTTATGATCCCTGAAGGGGTAAAGATGAGCTCCATAATCTATGTGGAGTTTCTAAAACAACACTTCCTGCCATGGTTCAAGAGGAAGAACCGTGCTTTCCGCAGCAAGATCATTTTCATGCATGATAATGCACCGTCTCATGCTGCAAGAAACACATCTGCATCTCTGGCTGCTATGGGCATAAAAGAGGACAAACTTATGGTGTGGCCACGATCTTCCCCTAACCTCAACCCCATTGAGAACCTCTGGAGCATCATCAAAAGGAGTGTCTATGATGGCGGGAGGCAGTTCACATCTAAGCAACAGCTCTGGGAGGGTATTCTGTCCACATGCAAAACAATTGAAGCAGAAACCATCCAAAAACTGACAAATTCAATGGACGAGAGAGTTCAGAAGCTTCTTTCGAACAAGGGGGGTCCTATGTGCAAATGTAACATCACCTAGAATAAAGTTTTCACTTAAACTGTTTGATTTCATTTTGTAATAAGCTGATAATGCTTATAACTTCACAATTGACCATTTTTTTGTTCAAAATAAAATAAAGGTTGAAAACTCTGCTGTGCATAATAATTTGGAACATGCATTTTGAGTGTTTATTTTTTTTTTTTTAATAAAGACACTGTTTTCATAGGCAGTTTGTTCCAAATTATACTAGAATAGTAGATGACTGGAAAATAACAATGACTGCAATTCAGATAGGTAATTTAGAGAAAATATGAGGAATATTATTTGCATAATAATTTGGAACACAGTGTATGTTAAATAAGACAATACCTCAAAATAAATGAAAATAGGCTCATAAAATTAATTTTTTATAAAAAATGTTTCAAGAAAATCATTTTTTAACTGCAATTAGCTCACTAACACACACTAAAATCGATTCTTCTTCCCTGTGAGGCTTCTCTTGGTGCATTTACGCTTGTGAGTAGCATCTGGAATGTCTCTCTGAAGCATCCAACAGTAGTCTGCCATCATTGTAATGCTCCATCTTCCCTGGTATCTTCTTTCCATCTCTTTAACCCTTTAATCGCATTGGACGTACTATCCCATCAAGGTGACCTGGGACTTAATTCCCAGTGACGGGATAGTACATCCAGCGCGATCAGCTGCGCTCACGGGAGGAGAGCGGCCGGGAGTCAGCTGACCCCCGGCACATTAACCCGGCACACTGCGATCAAATATGATCGCAGTGTTCCGGCGGTTTAGGGAAGCATCACGCAGGGAGGGGGCTCCCTGCGGGCTTCCCTGAGACCCTCGGAGCAACTCGATGTGATTGCGTTGCACCGAGGGTCTCCTACCTTCCTCCTCCCGGATCCAAAAAGGCCACGGGGCTGCATCCGTGTCCTGCAGGGAGGTGACTTCACAGCGCCTGCTCAGAGCAGGCGCCGGGAAGCCTCCCTATTGTGCACGTCGCTGATCTGACACAGTGCACAGCAAAGTGTCAGATCAGTGATCTGTCACTTTACTGTGATGTCCCCTCCGGGGCAAAGTGAAAAAAAAAATTTTACAAGTGTAAAAAAAAAAAAAAAAATCCAAAATAAAAAAATATATATATATTGTTCCAATAAATACATTCCTTTATCTAAATAAAAAAACAAAAACAATAAAAGTACACATATTTAGTGTCGCCGCGTCCGTAATGACCCGACCTATAAAACTGTCCATATTTGTATGAATTTTAACATGTTATTCATTTCATAGATTTGATCACGGTATGGATCATTGGACATTCCTATATATTTTGGGCCGAAAAAAGGGCTATAGTGCAATCTTATACAGCAAATCTTTCCTTTAACACGTCTTCAATTCAAATTTTTGTGCATAGTAGGCGAGGAATGCTATGGAAAAATGTAATTTCTGACATGTTAAGCTTGCAGAAAGGAGCCTAATCCGGACTTAGTAATCTTACACTTGGGAGGAAATGATTTAGGTAAAGTCAGCACTCTTAATCTTTTAGCATTTATGAGAAGGGATATTTCTATATTGAAAACAGAATATTTAAATTCAGTTTTTGTTTTTTCAGAGATCGTCCCAGGTTTTTATGGTCAAAACACAATATCTTATTTTTGGTAAAGATTGGAAGGATCGAAAGGAGTATGGAAAAATTTAAGCCACTAATTGATGGCTTTTCTTTTAGGCTTATTGATCTGGAGGATAATATTCCAGAAATGTATAGGAGGGATTTGGTACATCTCTCCGATATTGGCTTGGATATCTTTAATTTGGATCAACAAGCCAGTATTGAAAAATGGCTTTGGCGTTTTAGGGGGGGGGGGGGGCAAGCCATGTTAAGGCCTGACGTGTTGAAAATCGCTCGGTTTATCCGGGTGGATTTGGACATGTTGGTTATGATTTTTCTGCATTTTATGAAATTTAAATGGAATCTCATTTGTGAGTGAATAAAAATAATTTTCAAGTAACTCAAAAATAAACGCCACGGCCATTTTATTCCAAATTATATGGTAATATTTTGTGTTTATTTTATTATAGTGGGCTTGTGTTACCATGTGACTACAGCCTAACCGGTGGCAGCGAAAAGAGTGACGGCTTCTCAGGCGCTACATATTTTTTGAGCAATGATCTGTGGAAAACGTTGGGGATTTTGAGAGTTTGAGGAAGCTCAAGAAGAAAAGCCACAGGATTAGTTATGGCAACCACCTTGTAAGAACCAATAAATCTAGGACCTAATTTCTAGGAGGGAATTTTCAATTTAATATTTCTGGTAGACAGCCATAGCAAATCATTCACAACCAGTTCTGGACCTGACAACCATTTCTTACCCGTCATGCATTTGTATCTGTCAACCATGATTTTCAAGCTGTTCTGAATGCCTTGCCATACAAATGAGAGTGATGAAGGAACCGCTGAAGAGTCCTCTTTACTGAAGGTATAGAATTGTGGATGGAAGCCATATGCACCAAAAAAATGGCGACTTACCAGTGGACTCAATGCGACGATTGTTCAAAGCAAACTCAACTAACAATAAAAAGATGACCAATCCCCCTGATTATCTGACCCAAAACACTTGAGGTATTTCTCCAAACTCTGGTTTAAATGTTCAGTCTTAACGGTAGTTTAAGACTAGAACGCCAAAGAAAAGGACAGATACATACCCAGACAAGAACAAAATGCCCTGCAGAATTTAGAAACTAGTTCCCCCAATCTGACAACATATCGGTGGGAACACCGTGAAGCTTCACGATCTCAGTGACAATCACCTGAGCCAGGGTCTCAGCATTAGGGAGAGCAGGTAAAGCATTGAACTGTGGCATTTTACTAAACCTATCCACCACAGCTAAGATAACAGTCTTAGGAGAGGAGGATGGAAGATACGTAAAAAAATCCATGGACAAATGTGTACATGGCAGCTCAGGTATAGTTAATGGTAGAAGAACCTCAGATGGGCGGGTATGTGCTGTCTTTGAAAGCGCACAGACATTACAGTGGGACACAAAGTTGACTACATCACGATGCAACCTTGGCCATCAAAAATGATGAGAAAGGAGGTCCAAGATTGCTTTAGTACCTGGATGACCAGCCAGAGAAGAGCTATGACGTGCCTTTATAACCTTGAGTTGCAGATGCAATGGTACAAAGAATTTTCCCGAAAGACGAGCAGGACCATCCTCCTAAGCCTTCAATACCTCTCCCTCCAGCTCAGAACACACACAGTGAGGTCGACCACCACTTCTTGTAAAATTGGGACAGAGTCATCCGAACTACCACCACATGGGAGGCTCAGAGATAAAGCATCAGTTTTGACGTTTTTCATTCCAGGATGATAAGTGACAACCTGGTAAAAAATGTAGACCATCTAACTTGTCTACAATTAAGACATTTAGCAGATTTGAGGTATAACAGATTTTTATGATCAAAAATGACAGTGACAGGGTGGACTGCCCCCTCCAAAAAATGACGCCACTCCTAAAAAGCCAGCTTGATGGCCAAAAGTTCTCTATTGCCCATGTCATAGTTCCTTTTGGCTGACATTTTTTTTTTTTTTTTTACAGAAAAGGGCACAGGGATGCCACTTACCAGGGGACAGTACAGGAGCAGTGGAAAAGCATTTCTTCAAGGAAGAGAACGCCTAACAGGTGCAGTTGGACCACCTCGAGAAGTCCATACCTTTCTTTGTCATTTCAGTGAGGGGGTTGGCAATTGACAAGAAGTTTTTAATAAACTTCCGATAATAGTTATAAAACCCAAAAAGTGGTGTAACTCTTTCAGATTTTCTGGCTGATCCTATTCCAGAACTGCACATATCTTATCAGAATCCGTCCAGAAACCTGCAGCAGACACTAGGAAACCCAGAAACTGGACCTCTCGTGTGATGTGATGAACACACATTTTTCTAATTTGGCGTACAGTTTTTTATCCTGCAGAACCTGTAATACCTGCCTGACGTGTACCTGATGTGACTTGAGATCAGGTGAGTATTGTAGGGTTTCACTCGCTCAGGTGTGACGGTTGACACTCAGGAGGCACGTTCCATTAAAAGTTCAAAGGGTTTATTGCTCCATAAACCACATAGCAAAACAGAAAACAAATAGCCCTTAGCTCAGGAAAAGGGAAAACAAGTGTCCAGTCCTTCAGGCTCAATCCTGGAGCCTTAAGGTGTCAATATGGACTGAGGGTCATTTGACCCTCTCTCAGGACTTCAGGGGGGATCTTGAAATTCCCGGGACTTCTAGTGTTAACACACTCTGGGCTATCACTTCCACACATCTCTTGTGTTAAGCATTAGCCTTTCTTTTATAGGTCTAACCACACCCAGAAACCCATCACATGATTAGACATGTGGTTATGACATCACCACAGGTCCTGAAACACATATAGATAGCTTTGGTTACATCACAGCAACAAGCCACCTATGTGACACATATCTCCCATTGACTAGACAACCTTTAGCCACGCTACAGTATATTAACCCCTTCATGACCCAGCCTATTTTGGCCTTAATGACCTTGCCGTTTTTTGCAATTCTGACCAGTGTCCCTTTATGAGGTAATAACTCAGGAACGCTTTAACGGATCCTAGCGATTCTGAGATTGTTTTTTCGTGACATATTGGGCTTCATGTTAGTGGTAAATTTAGGTCGATAATTTCTGAGTTTATTTGTGAAAAAAAACGGAAATTTGGCAAAAATTTTGAAAATTTTGCAATTTTCACATTTTGAATTTTTATTCTGTTAAACCAGAGAGTTATGTGACACAAAATAGTTAACAAATAACATTTCCCACATGTCTACTTTACATCAGCACAATTTTGGAAACAATTTTTTTTTTTGCTAGGAAGTTATAAGGGTTAAAATTTGACCAGTGATTTCTCATTTTTACAACAAAATTTACAAAACCATTTTTTTTAGGGACCACCTCACATTTGAAGTCAGTTTGAGGGTTCTATATGGCTGAAAATACCCAAAAGTGACACCATTCTAAAAACTGCACCCCTCAAGGTGCTCAAAACCACATTCAAGAAGTTTATTAACCCTTCGGGTGTTTCACAGCAGCAGAAGCAACATGGAAGTAAAAAATGAACATTTAACTTTTTAGTCACAAAAATGATATTTTAGCGAAATTTTTTTTATTTTCCCAAGGGTAAAAGGAGAAACTGGACCACGAACTTTGTTGTCCAATTTATCCTGAGTACGCTGATACCTCATATGTTGGGGTAAACCACTGTTTGGGCGCACGGCAGGGCTCGGAAGGGAAGGAGCGCCATTTGACTTTTTCAATGAAAAATTGGCTCCAATCTTTAGCGGACACCATGTCGCATTAGGAGAGCCCCCGTGTGCCTAAACATTGGAGCTCCCCCACAAGTGACCCCATTTTGGAAACTAGACCCCCCAAGGAACTTATCTAGAAGCATAGTGAGCACTTTAAACCCCCAGGTGCTTCACAAATTGATCCGTAAAAATGAAACAGTACTTTTTTTTCACAAAAAAATTATTTTAGCCTCAATTTTTTCATTTTCACATGGGCAACAGGATAAAATGGATCCTAAAATTTGTTGGGCAATTTCTGCTGAGTACGTTGATACCTCATATGTGGGGGTAA
Organism: Ranitomeya variabilis; assembly: GCF_051348905.1. Lineage (NCBI taxonomy): Eukaryota > Metazoa > Chordata > Amphibia > Anura > Dendrobatidae > Ranitomeya > Ranitomeya variabilis. The sequence goes on along the minus strand of NC_135232.1, from coordinate 538,181,009 downwards.
ACCACTGTTTGGGTGCACGGCAAGGCTCGGAAGGGGAGGCGTACCATTTGACTTTTTGAATGGAAAATTAGCTCCAATCGTTAGCGGACACCATGTCGCGTTTGGAGAGCCCCTGTGTGCCTAAACATTGGAGCTCCCCTACAATTGACCCCATTTTGGAAACTAGACCCCCCAAGGAACTTATCTAGATGCATAGTGAGCACTTATAACCCCCAGGTGCTTCACAGAAGTTTATAACGCAGAGCCGTGAAAATAAAAAATAATTTTTCTTTCCTCAAAAATGATTTTTAGCCCAGAATTTTTTATTTTCCCAAGGGTAATAGGAGAAATTGGACTCCAAATGTTGTTGTCCAGTTTGTCCTGAGTACGATGATACCCCATATGTGGGGGTAAACCACTGTTTGAGCGCACGGCAGGGCTCGGAAGGGAAGGCATGCCATTTGGCTTTTTGAATGGAAAATTAGCTCCAATCATTAGCGGACACCATGTCACGTTTGGAGAGCCCCTGTGTGCCTAAACATTGGAGCTTCTGCACAAGTGACCCCATTTTGGAAACTAGACCTCCCAAGGAACTAATCTAGATGTGTGGTGAGCACTTTGAACCCCCAAGTGCTTCACAGAAGTTTATAACGCAGAGCCGTGAAAATAAAAAATAATTTTTCTTTTCTCAAAAATGATTTTTTAGCCCACAATTTTTTATTTTCCCAAGGGTAACAGGAGAAATTGGACCCCAAAAGTTGTTGTCCAGTTTCTCCTGAGTACGCTAATACCCCATATGTGGGGGTAAACCACTGTTTTGGCACACGTCGGGGTTCGGAAGGGAAGTAGTGATGTTTTGAAATGCAGACTTTGATGGAATGCTCTGCGGGCGTCAGGTTGCGTTTGCAGAGCCCCTGATGTGCCTAAACAGTAAGAACTCCCCACAAGTGACTCCATTTTGGAAACTAGACCCCCAAGGGAACTTATCTAGATGTGTGGTGAGCACTTTGAACCCCCAAGTGCTTCACAGAAGTTTATAATGCAGAGCCGTGAAAATAATAAATGTGTTTCCTTTCCTCAAAAATATTTTTTTAGCCCAGAATTTTTTATTTTTACAAGGGTAACAGTAGAAATTGGACCCCAAAAGTTGTTGTCCAGTTTCTCCTGAGTACGCTGATACCCCATATGTGGGGGTAAACCACTGTTTGGGCACATGCCGGGGCTCGGAAGGGAAGTAGTGACGTTTTGGAATGCAGACTTTGATGGAATGGTCTGCGGGCATCACGTTGCATTTGCAGAGCCCCTGATGTGCCTAAACAGTAGAAACACCCCACAAGTGACCCCATTTTGGAAACTAGACCCCCCAAGGAACTTATCTAGATGCGTGATGAGCACGTTCAACCCCCAAGTGCTTCACAGAAGTTTACAACGCAGAGCCGTGAAAATAAAAAATCATTTTTCTTTCCTCAAAAAAGATGTTTTAGCAAGCAATTTTTTATTTTCACAAGGGTAACAGGAGAAATTTGGCCCCAATGTTTGTTGCCCAGTTTGTTGTGAGTACAGTGATACCCCATATGTGGGGGTAAACCACTGTTTGGGCGCACGTCAGGGCTCGGAAGGGAAGTAGTGACATTTGAAATGCAGACTTTGATGGAATGGTCTGAGGGCGTCACGTTGCATTTGCAGAGCCCCTGATGTGCCTAAACAGTAGAAACACCCCACAAGTGACCCCATTTTGGAAACTAGACCCCCCAAGGAACTTATCTAGATGTGTGATGAGCACGTTCAACCCCCAAGTGCTTCACAGAAGTTTACAACGCAGAGCTGTGAAAATAAAAAATCATTTTTCTTTCCTCAAAAAAGATGTTTTAGCAAGCAATTTTTTATTTTCACAAGGGTAACAGGAGAAATTGGGCCACAATGTTTGTTGCCCAGTTTGTTGTGAGTACAGTGATATCTCATATGTGGGGGTAAACCACTGTTTGGGCGCACGTCAGGGCTCGGAAGGGAAGTAGTGACATTTGAAATGCAGACTTTGATGGAATGGTCTGCGGGCGTCACGTTGCATTTGCAGAGCCCCTGATGTGCCTAAACAGTAGATACACCCCACAAGTGACCCCATTTTGGAAACTAGACCCCCGAAGGAACTTATCTAGATGTGTGGTGAGCACTTTCAACCCCCAAGTGCTTCACAGAAGTTTATAACGCAGAGCCGTGAAAATAAAAAATAATTGTTCTTTCCTCAAAAATTGTCTTAGCAAGTAATTTTTTATTTTTGCAAGGGTAACAGAAGAAATTGGACCCCAACAGTTGTTGCCCAGTTTGTCCTGAGTACGCTGGTACCCCAAATGTGGGGGTAAACCACTGTTTGGGCGCACGTTGGGGCTTGGAAGGGAGGGAGCACCATTTGACTTTTTGAATGCAAGATTGGCTGGAATCAATGGTGGCGCCATGTTGCGTTTGGAGACCCCTGATGTGCCTAAACAGTGGAAACCCCTCAATTCTAACTTCAACACTAACCCCAACACACCCCTAATCCTAATCCCAACTGTAGCCATAACCCTAATCCCAACCCTAACCCCAACACACCCCTAACCACAACCCTAACCCCAACACACCCGTAACCCTAATTCCAACCCTAATCCTAACCCTAATCCCAACCCTAACCCTAGTCCCAACCCTAACCACAACTGTAACCCCAACACACCCCTAACCCTATCCGTAACCCTAACCACAAGCCTAATCTTAACCCTATTTCCAACCCTAACTCTAATTCCAACCCTAACCCTAAGGGTATGTGCCCACGTTGCGGATTCATGTGAGATTTTTCCGCACCATTTTTGAAAAATCTGCAGGTAAAAGGCACTGCCTTTTACCTGCGGATTAACAGCAGATTTCCAGTGTTTTTTTGTGCGGATTTCACCTGCGGATTCCTATTGAGGAACAGGTGTAAAACGCTGCGGAATCCGCACAAAGAATTGACATGCTGCGGAAAATACAACGCAGCGTTTCTGCTCGGAATTTTCCGCACCATGGGCACAGCGGATTTGGTTTTCCATAGGTGTACACGGTACTGTAAACCTGATGGAAAACTGCTACGAATTCGCAGCGGCCAATCCGCTGCGGATCCGCGGCCAATCCGCGGCCAATCCGCTGTGGATCCGCAGCCAAATCCGCACATGCCATAACCCTAACCCTACCTGTAACCCTAACCCTACCCCTAACCCTAACCCTACCCGTAACCCTAACCCTAGTTCTAACCCTAACCCTAGTTCTAACCCTAGTGGAAAAAGAAAAAAAAAATATTTTCTTTATTTTATTATTGTTCCTACCTATGGGGGTGATAAAGGGGGGGGGGTTATTTATTAATTTTTTTATTTTGATCGCTGTGATAGTGTCGGGGTCGTAAACGACAATAAATCCTCATTCACCAGTCATTCCAAATTGTAATGTGAGCGCAGAACATCTGGTACCGGAAAAAGAAATGATTCAGACACGTAGCTGATTCAATCTTTGCTGATGCTCTTGCGTTCACCTCAGTGAGGAGCCGAGCAGCAACTAACTTTTATTTTCCAATACACAGTACTAAAAAGGGAATGCAATAGGTGGGGTTTAAGCAGTATACGTCTAGTGCTCAGTCCTTTTGATTCGTTGAACGTCTCCTGGTGGATTCCTCCTCTTCTTCACATTCCTTCAGTTTTGTTTCTAAAGAAATGAATCTTGTCCCTTCGGACACTAGGGTGAAACGAAACTGAACACTGGTGGCCATCTTTAAATACAATTACATTTGCATTAGCAGGGGAAAACTTATTGTTTCACAGTATAAGAGTATAGCAGTACAAAAAGAGTATAACGATATATAAAAGTATAAAAAGTATATAAGAAAATACATTTTCACCTTGACAATCCCCCCTAAACACTAAGTTTTTCCCTTAAAGAAGGATCCTTCGAGACTGTCCATGTGATGGGAAAAGGGGAGGTGGATTTCTTCATCCAGACACCTCAGAAACTCTCTCCTAGCGAGAGGCCTCCAGGCATCTGAACCCTTCACTAACCTCACATGGAGTTCTCCCACTGTCCCTAAACTAAATCTCTTAGCATCATCTGAGAATGGGGGGTTTTGTCTACTCTCTTAAGAGGAATGTACTTAGGGATCTCCCCTGGATCAGTACCATCATACTCTGGTGGGTCTACTTCTTGACTGAGGAAGGTGCCAGTCGGAGTTGCTTTGGCAATAACCTTTTTGTACAAGGGAATAACACAACAGAGAATTATCGATCCAATTACAAGGAGGGCAATCAGTACCAGACAGGCCTGTTGAAAGAATCCCTTGAGCCCACCCAACCAACTGGAAAAGAAAGATGTGTCTACTCCAGCATTAGTTTTCAATTCTGCTGCTAACCCAGTTATCTTTTTAAGGGCTATCATAGTTTTTCCATTCACTCCAGAGTTCTGAGGGATATAGGTACAACATTCTTCTCCTACCATCCCACAAACTCCTCCTTTCTCAGCTAAAATCATATCAAGGGCTAGTTGGTTTTGAAGAGTCATTCTAGTGTTAGGGCCCAATTCTTCAACTATACCCTGAAAGGCATCTTGGCTAAAATTAACAAACCTTTGTTCACTGTAATATATGTAATTGATCCATTCAACATTTTTATTAATCTGCACCTGTGGGATTATAGAAGCAAAGCCAGCATAGATCTGGTTCTGGGCTTTAAACTGGTCAGGCACCCCCCTTGGCACTCCAATGGCATCAATATATACTAGTGGATCTTCTTCATAACTCATATGGAGCTGATCGAGACTTCTCCTCTTTCTGGTAGGTTCATCGGGTATCTTTGGATCCCAAGGTAAAATCTTGAACTGCATGGCTAGTTTAACAAGGGTGCATTGGCCTATCCAGGCATTAGGCAACCTAGGACGGAGCTTACCATCCCCACATAACCAATAAATGTCGTACATATAATGTGTATGTTTGATTAGCAAGTCAGTATCTAGAGTGCTGTTCTCCTCGCAGAAACCTGTCTCGAAGATCCCTACTGGTGTACCTGTAGTATTATGAGAATTATAGCAGGTATAATTGTCAGCTAATACGATTACTTCTCCTGGGACCTTTAGTTTGGGTCTCTCATGAATTAGTGGGACGTAGTCTGGGCAATCAGTAGGCTTCAAACCTTTCAACAGATTCATAACACAGACAGTAGTGTTGTCATCAGGAAAAAGCAATGCATGTGTGTATAGGTGTGTATTCACAGCAGCACAAGCAATACATCCTACAGAGATATTCTGGACTCTTACATTGTATCTCACCCATTCTAACCATAGGTTTTTCCTTGGGGCTGTTTGTGTTTCTATGGAGAAAACCTCTTGCCAACTGAGACCTGGAATGGGTATCACTTCATTAACTACATTTTGCAAACGCTCACCTGGGCCTGTTTTAGGTGTACTGGTAACAGGGGCCTTGGTTGGTCTAGAGCTAATATCCTGGAGCTGTATATGGCCTAAATACGCATGGGGTCCAGCACTAAATACATAATTATAATTCCTTCCCAATACGAACGTCTGCAGATCAGCAGATTGGGGGTTTTCAAGATTCAGGAGGAGGGGGTGACAACTTCTACCCCATTTACAGCCCCTAAGTGGTTGCAGAAGGGCTGTTAGCTGCATTCTCTCACGAAGACTCCTACCCGTCCCATCCTTAGGGAACATGGCTTCGCTAGGTTTATATCCCCAATCTTTCCCTGTACTCCAGGCAGCATCTGTCCAATAATGACAATTATTGTTGTATTGTCTGGTAACACAGATATGAAACTGGATAGTTCCCTCTACTATCCGTTCAGTCTCAAGGCACTTGACTACATCACAGAAATCAAATCGCCAGATATTCACCGGGGCTGTCAGATTTACCCAGAGAATAGTGGGGCCAGAATTCTTATTTACAATAGGGGCCGAAGAGGTAGGGGCGAGGATGGCCCCCAGTCCCAAGGTCAAAAACAGCAACATTTCCCTTCAGTCACTTCTGTGACTAAACACTGGTTCGGTCTCTTTTGCAGTGTGAAGCGTGAATCCAGGTGCTCTTTCCTTCAAGTTTTACTGCAGTGGGGGTGACCAGGATCACCGTGTGGGGTCCTTCAAATCTTGGAGGAGACAATCTCTGCGCACAAACTTTTTCACATACACCAGGTCTCCTGGCACAAAGTCATGGACCACGTCACCTGTGGATTCTGGAAGAGAAGCAGAAACTGTAGAGTGGGTGTTAGACAGTTCCTTAGACAATGCAATCACAAATTGTACAACTTTATCATTTGTCTCAGACAACTCTTGAGGCCTAATATCTCCTATTTTAGGTGGAGCACCGAAAAGAATCTCAAAGGGAGTCAAGCCGTGTTTTCCCTGTGGGGTGTGTCTTATATGGTATAAGACCACAGGGAGCAAATCTGGCCATGGGAGTGGGTGGTCCTGGCTCATTTTAAGCAATTGTGTCTTAATTGTGGAGTTCATTCTCTCAACTTTGGCTGAACTGGAGGGGTGATAAGGGGTGTGCAGACCCAAATCTGTCCCTAACATGTGCCACAATTCCTCGTAGACATTGACAGTGAAGGCTGGGCCTTGATCTGATTCAACGACTTCGGGTATTCCAAATCTGCACGAAATTTCAGTGATGAGCTTCTTAGCTGTAGTTTTGGCAGTCATATTGGTCGCTGGGTAGGCTTCAGGCCATCCTGAGAACATATCCACAGCCACTAGGACGTACTCATACTTTCCTGACTTGGGCATTTGAATATGATCAACCTGGATTCTCTGCCAAGGGTAATCTGGTTTGGCAAGATGCTGAAGTGGAACCTTGGCGGTGGCTGTTGGGTTACAGATGGCACAGACTGGGCAGGCTCTTGAGTAAGCTGTGACAGTGGTAGAGATTCCTGGGGCCCAGTAGAGCTTCTTGATACAGGCTAGTGCTTGGTTCTTTCCTCGATGAGTTGATCCATGAGCCCATGCTGCAACGGCTGGATACATTCTTTTGGGTAGACAGGGTTTCCCATCCACCTTATAGAGTCTAGAAAATTGATATTGTCCAGCAGAACTACGATTCCCATGAATGGCTCCTGCAGCTTCCCACTGTTTCTTTTCTTCTCTAGAGGTCAACTTTTGTTCTTCCCACAATCTTTCTTCAGGTGGTCGAGCTGGCTTCCAGCCAGATCCGGTGGCAGGGTATTCCATTTCCATGTCTTCTATCAACTTCTTCTTCTTTCTTCGGGCTTCAGACTTCTCAAAGTCTCGTTCTTCTTCGGCTTGGGTAGCTTCCTTGGTTGCTTGTTCCTTTGTTTGTGCTCTGGTAAGCACAGGCATCACGGGTGTAGCAGTGTCTTCCCAACAGGGTTTTTCTGGTGCTGTTTCTTCTTCTTCCCACTTTGCTGAGACATTCTTTATGGCAGCAGCTTTGGCAGCTTGATCTGCTAAATGGTTTCCTCTAGTTTCCTTCGAGTTGACTTTCCCATGAGCTTTGACCTTGATCACCGCAATCTGTGCGGGGAGCTCCAGTGCCTTCATCAGGGCTTTAATCCTTAGTGCATGTTTAACAGGGGTTCCTGTAGCCGTAATGAACCCTCGGGACTTCCACAGGAATCCAAAATAGTGACAGATTCCATAGCCATATCTTGAGTCAGTGTAGACATTGGCCGTTTTCCCTTCTGCTAGATAACATGCTTGTTGTAGGGCCACAAGTTCGGCTTCCTGAGCTGACAGGTGAGGTGGTAGAGCTTCAGCCAGAAGGACTTCTGTGTCAGTGGTGACAGCATATCCAGTGTGGAACTTGCCATAAGAGTCTGCAAATCGGGATCCATCAGTCCATAGTTGCAAATCAGGGTTGAGAAGTTCCTGAGTTACCACATTCTGTGGTGCAGAAATTTCTTGTTCCAGTGCTTTTACACAGTCATGTGGGTCACCAGGTGATCTTCAGTCTGGTAAATCCTTATACCATTCAGGTAACTCCCCCCTAGAATGTGGAAGCAAAGTGGCTGGGTTGATAGTAGTACATTTCTGGAAAGTCATGTTGGAAGGCAGAAGTAGAGAGCACTGAAGCCTGAGATGTCTTTGGCTCGTCAGATGCTTAGGAGATGTTTGTTGAAGGACGGCAGAGAGATCATGTCCAGCTTGAATGACCAAGTCATGACCAAGGGCTATGTCAGCAGACTTGTCCAGGAGAACATGGGCCGCATGTACAGCCTTGAGACAGGATGGAGCAGTTCTGGCAACAGGGTCTAGTCTGGCTGAGTAGTAGGCCAGAGGACGGAAACGATCAACATGTTTCTGTGCTAGCACACCAGAGGCATATCCTTCAGACTCTGAAACAAAGAGGTGGAACGGCTGAGTGTAGTCAGGAAGACCCAGAGCAGGGGCACTGACAACAGCTTCCTTGAGAGCCTCAAAACAGTCCTTTTGCTGAGCATAGATATACGGATTTTCAGCATGTTCCCAATCTTGTCCTCCAGTTTTAAGACAGTCATACAAGGGTTGCATGAGTCTTGAAGCATCTGGAATCCACTGTCTGCAGTAGGTAATGAGTCCTAGGAAAGACTGCATAGCAGAGTACGTCTTCGGATAAGGGATGTCCTCGATGGCATGTTTTCTGTCCTCGGTGAGGTGTCTCGAGCCTTGAGAGATGCAGTGTCCGAGGAAGACAACTTTCTCTTTGCACCACTGGACCTTGGCCTTTGAGACTTTGCAGTTAGCAGAGTGGAGGAAGAGGAGTAAGGACTCAGAAGCAGCAAACAGATTCTCTTCAGTTCCACAGAGGAGTAGGTCATCAACATACTGGAGAAGCGTGACATGAAGATTCTGTAACACCCACGGATCCAGGGTCATCTTCATAGCATGAGTGAACTGGTTAGGGGAGTTCTGGGCACCCTGTGGTGTCCTGGTCCAGGTCAGCTGAGATCCTTGAAACGTGAAGGCAAATAAGAACTGTGAGTCTTCAAGAAGCGGGACACTGAAGAAAGCATTAGCCAGGTCAATGACGGTGAAGAGTGTTGCTGAAGTAGGCACTTGGGAAAGCAAGGTGTTGGGGTTGGGTACCACAGGAGTTTCCAAGATGGTGGCTGAATTGACTGCTCTGAGGTCCTGTACAAGTCTGTATCTCGGAGGGTCTCCAGGAGCTGTCTTTTTCTTTACCGGAAACAGGGGCGTGTTGCAGGGTGAAACACATCTGATTAGCACTCCAGAACGCAGGAGGGAGGTAATCTGAACTCCAAGGCTTTGCTCTTGGACAGCCTTAAGTGGATACTGAGGTAGTCTGGGGTACAGATGCCCAGGTTTGAGGTGTACTTTTACTGGAGGCACTTTGAGCAGACCCACATCTTCAGGTCAAGTTGACCACAGAGCGGTAGGTAAATTGGGCAAATCCGGGGATGGTGTCGTTTGCAGAGTCATCATCATCAGAGGGAAAGCTTTAAGGACACAACGATCTTCAGTGCCTTGTTGTGAGGCAGGGTCCTGTAACTGCAGTTCCATCCCTTGATCACCGAAGGTGATGGTAGCATGAAGCCTTTGAAGGAGGTCAGCTCCTAGAAGGTTGACAGGGCAGGTTTCAGACACCAGAAATTTGGCAAAGACACCAGAGAAAGGGCCAGCTGAGACAGGAACAGTGAGTGGTGATGAGGTTTGTTGGCCTTCAACTCCAATACACGTGAGGAAATCTGAAGACAGGGAAATTGTAGGAGGCAGCTGAGATGAAGAGATAACAGAGGTGGCCGCCCCAGTGTCCACTAAGAACTTGAGAGGTTGGCTGTCCACTTCCAGGGTCACTGTACCGCAAGATGAAGAAGTACAGGTGGCGGGAAAAGTGGGCACCGGTTGGCCTGAACTTCATGAGTGTGGAGGAGGAAGAGGTCTCTGAGGGTACCCCCTGCGAGGACAACTTCTTCTCATGTGACCAGGGCTGGCACACTCCCAACACAGAGGTCTCCCCTGGTCATCACGAACTGGTCTGTCCCTGTAATTCCGGCCTTCGGGCCCTCTCAACCTCAAGGGTGGTGGTCCATACCGATCCTGAGCCTGATACACCATAACAGGTACTTCTGAGGCCTCTGCCATATACATGGCTGGTTTCTTCTTGCCTTTGTCCTTCTGTGCTTCCTTCTCTGCTTCTTTTTCTGCTTCTTTTTCTTCCCTTTGAAGCAATTTCTGATAACTCTTCACAACAGTAAGGGCCTGTTTTAGGGGACCATCAGGTAATTCGGGACGAAGCTTCATGACCTTATCCTTCAGTGGATCTTCCAGACCATCAATAAAAGCACGGACCAACAAGGCTGCCTGCGTCTTCACATGAGTTGAATAACCCAAATCTTCAAACTGCATAGTTAGTCTGGCAGCATATTTCTCCACAGCTTCTCCAGATTCTTGTCGTATATCCTGTATTGATCCTGCTTCGTCACAGAGACGATCCTGGGCCCACTTTGTGAGTTGAGCAATAAACTCCTTTCCAGACTTGAACTTGTTGAGAGTAGAGTTGAGCGACTTTCATTTTTTTAAGATCGAGTCGGGTTTTGTGAAACCCGATTTTGTCCAGAGTCGAGTCGAGTGCAGTCGGCCGATTATCGCTAAAAGTCGGGGATCGACCGAAACACGAAACCCAATGCAAGTCAATGGGGAAGCATAGTCGGCAGTGAGTGGAGGCCAGGAAAACACCTACAGTGCCCATTTTAATGCCAAAAACATCCATTCTTGTTTCTGAAGCTTGTCAATCTTAATTAACTTTATAATAATAGTTGGGCATAGGGAATTGGGGGTCATTTGGCAAAAGTTGTGGGGGGAGTAGGGCTGGCTCAAGTTTTTCGTGGGCCCAGGAAATGCGGACTACGTCACGGCGGTGTTGCAGGGAAAGGTAAGTATTTCAACGTTGCAAGTGCTGTGATCCTGAGCAAGCAGGGGGGGCCCACTCGTTCGCATTGGCACTGGCACAGGGCCCCTCAAAGTACAGCGGTGTGTTTGCATGGCAGGGGCGCCTCCCACCAGCAGCGACACTTTTGCGTACTCTGAGGGGCCCTGTGCCAGTGACGTCGCCAACGAGTATGCCCCCCCACCTGATGAAGGAACCTGCACTTTCATCTGCACCTTCCTCTCTGTCCCTGTGTAAGGTGGTATAACATGCGGGAAGGGGAACCTTACTTTCAGCAGGGTCAGATTCTGGCTGTGTAGAGTATAAGGGGAATGTAGTGGTGTAGGTCAATGTACCAGCAGACTCATCTAGCAGTGGCTGGGCAATGGGCAGGATGAGGAGGAAACAGATATAGGGCCAAAGAATAAAGTAGGCTAAATGCAGTTCAAAATTGGTAACAGGACTAAACAGGCGGCATTGCTTTGTTCAGTGCGGTAGCAAACCCAAGAGCAGCAGACACTGTTTCAAGGGCCTAACCACACTAGTAGGCCAAATGCAGTTTAATATCTGATAGTATAGGGCGAAAGCCAGAATGTGGAAGCTCAGCTTTGTTCAGTTGAGGACAACACCAGGCAGGGGCAGACAGACACCTTTAGTAGGCCGGAACAGCCAATTTTTTTAAAAAACAGCAGTTAGTAAGAGGCAGAAGGTAGAAGCTCAGCTTTATTCAGTTGAGGACAACACCAGGCAGGGGCAGACCCCTTTAGTAGGCCGGAACAGCCAATTGCATTTTTAAAAATGGTAATTTGGAACTGAAGGTTGAAGCTCAGCTTTATTCAGTTGAGGACAACACCAGGCAGGGGCAGACAGACACCTTTAGTAGGCAGGAACAGCCAATTGCATTTTTAAAAATGGTAATTTGGAACAGAAGGTAGAAGCTCAGCTTTATTCAGTTGAGGACAACACCAGGCAGGGGCAGACAGACACCTTTAGTAGGCCGGAACAGCCAATGGCATTTTTAAAAATGGTAATTTGGAACAGAAGGTAGAAGCTCAGCTTTATTCAGTTGAGGACAACACCAGGCAGGGGCAGACATTCACCTTTAGTAGGCCGGAACAGCCAATTGCATTTTTAAAAATGGTAATTTTGAACTGAAGGTTGAAGCACAGCTTTATTCAGTTGCAGCTTCTTGGCAATAATATAGAGAAGACGAGACAGGACAACACTCGTTGGATGCCATATCTGTGTTTTCACTGGAAAAAAAACTGTCATTTAACTACTTGTAGGAGAAAGTTTTTGTAGCTGGAGGCCACTTTTTGTATTGTACCAGTTTTTGGTTGTATGTTTGGAACTGAAGGTTGAAGCTCAGCTTTATTCAGTTGAGGACAACACCAGGCAGGGGCAGACAGACACCTTTAGTAGGCCGGAACAGCCAATGGCATTTTTAAAAATGGTAATTTGGAACAGAAGGTAGAAGCTCAGCTTTATTCAGTTGAGGACAACACCAGGCAGGGGCAGACATTCACCTTTAGTAGGCCGGAACAGCCAATTGCATTTTTAAAAATGGTAATTTGGAACTGAAGGTTGAAGCACAGCTTTATTCAGTTGCAGCTTCTTGGCAATAATATAAAGAAGACGAGACAGGACAACACTCGTTGGATGCCATATCTGTGTTTTCACTGGAAAAAAAACTGTCATTTAACTACTTGTAGGAGAAAGTTTTTGTAGCTGGAGGCCACTTTTTGTATTGTACCAGTTTTTGGTTGTATGTTTGGAACTGAAGGTTGAAGCTCAGCTTTATTCAGTTGAGGACAACACCAGGCAGGGGCAGACAGACACCTTTAGTAGGCCGGAACAGCCAATTGCATTTTTAAAAATGGTAATTTGGAACAGAAGGTTGAAGCTCAGCTTTATTCAGTTGAGGACAACACCAGGCAGGGGCAGACAGACACCTTTAGTAGGCCGGAACAGCCAATTGCATTTTTAAAAATGGTAATTTGGAACTGAAGGTTGAAGCACAGCTTTATTCAGTTGCAGCTTCTTGGCAATAATATAAAGAAGACGAGACAGGACAACACTCGTTGGATGCCATATCTGTGTTTTCACTGGAAAAAAAACTGTCATTTAACTACTTGTAGGAGAAAGTTTTTGTAGCTGGAGGCCACTTTTTGTATTGTACCAGTTTTTGGTTGTATGTTTGGAACTGAAGGTTGAAGCTCAGCTTTATTCAGTTGAGGACAACACCAGGCAGGGGCAGACAGACACCTTTAGTAGGCCGGAACAGCCAATGGCATTTTTAAAAATGGTAATTTGGAACAGAAGGTAGAAGCTCAGCTTTATTCAGTTGAGGACAACACCAGGCAGGGGCAGACATTCACCTTTAGTAGGCCGGAACAGCCAATTGCATTTTTAAAAATGGTAATTTTGAACTGAAGGTTGAAGCACAGCTTTATTCAGTTGCAGCTTCTTGGCAATAATATAAAGAAGACGAGACAGGACAACACTCGTTGGATGCCATATCTGTGTTTTCACTGGAAAAAAAACTGTCAGTTAACTACTTGTAGGAGAAAGTTTTTGTAGCTGGAGGCCACTTTTTGTATTGTACCAGTTTTTTGTTGTATGTTTGGAACTGAAGGTTGAAGCTCAGCTTTATTCAGTTGAGGACAACACCAGGCAGGGGCAGACACCTTTAGAAGGACGGAAAAGCCAATTTTTTAAAAAACAGCAGTTAATCTGAGCCAGAAGGTAGAAGCTCAGCTTTATTCAGTTGAGGCCAACTTGAATTAGGGACTGCAGACAGACTTTGCAGGCTGTCCCCTGTGTGGACCATGCATCCAATACATTAACCCATTGAGCCACAAAGGACACGTAACCTTCCGTGGCCAGGCCTACAGGTCCATGTGTGTCATGATCTCTGCAGACAGAGATCATAGCAAGCCTATAGAGGGACAAGCTCTCGGAAGATGGAACTATACTGACCATGAACTAAGCCTGCCGCGCAACTAGAAATAGCCAGGTAGCATTTCCTATTTATAGCTAGATGCCCAGCTCTGGCCTAAGACCTAAATAGCTAGCAGAGGGAAATATAAGACCTGGCTCACCTCTAGAGAAATATTCCAAAGAAGACAGTAGCCCCCCACATATAATGACGGTGAGTTCAGATGAAACAACAAACGCAGCAGGAAAATAGTCTTAGCAAATTTGAGGTCCGCTTACTAGATAGCAGAAGACAGATAGTATACTTTCATGGTCAGCAGAAAAACACTAACAAAACACCATCCAGAGATTACCTTAAACTCTGGCATTAACTCATAACGCCAGAGTAGCAATCCCTGATCAACGAGAGCTTTCCAGACACAGTAACAAAACTTCAGCTGTGAACTGGAACAAATAGGCAAAACAAAACATGGACAAAAGTCCAACTTATCTAGTAGTTGTCTAGAAGCAGGAACAAGCACTGAGAGGCATCAGATAACATTGTTGACCGGCAAGAAACCACCAGAGAAATGAGCTTAAATAGCGACACCCACTACTGATGGAACCAGGTGAAACAGGAAAGAGGATGACAAGTCCAATTCCACAAGCGGCCACCGGGGGAGCCCAGAATCCAAATTCACAACAGTACCCCCCCCTCAAGGAGGGGGCACCGAACCCTCACCAGATCCACCAGGGCGACCAGGATGAGCCCTATGGAAGGCACGAACAAGATCAGAAGCATGAACATCAGATGCATTGACCCAAGAATTATCCTCCTGGCCGTAACCCTTCCAGTTAACCAGATACTGGAGTCTCCGTCTGGAAACACGAGAGTCCAAAATTTTCTCCACAACGTACTCCAACTCACCCTCAACCAACACCGGAGCAGGAGGCTCAACTGAAGGTACAACAGGTACCTCATACCTGCGCAATAACGACCGATGAAAAACGTTATGAATGGAAAAGGACGCAGGGAGGTCCAAACGGAAAGAAACAGGATTAAGAATCTCCAATATTCTATAAGGGCCGATGAACCGAGGTTTAAACTTAGGAGAAGAGACCCTCATAGGAACAAAACGAGAAGACAACCACACCAAATCTCCAACACAAAGCCGAGAACCAACACGACGATGACGGTTGGCAAAACGCTGAGTCTTCTCCTGGGACAACTTCAAATTGTCCATAACCTGCCCCCAGATGTGATGCAATCTCTCCACCACCGCATCCACTCCAGGACAATCCGAGGATTCCACCTGACCGGAGGAAAATCGAGGGTGAAACCCCGAATTACAGAAAAACGGGGACACCAAGGTGGAAGAGCTGGCCCGATTATTGAGGGCGAACTCTGCCAAAGGCAAAAAAGCAACCCAATCATCCTGGTCAGCAGAGACAAAACACCTCAGATATGTCTCCAGGGTCTGATTAGTCCGCTCGGTCTGGCCATTAGTCTGAGGGTGAAAAGCAGATGAAAAAGACAAATCTATGCCCATCCTAGCACAGAATGCCCGCCAAAATCTAGACACAAATTGGGTACCCCTGTCAGAAACAATATTCTCAGGAATACCGTGCAATCGGACAACATTCTGAAAAAACAGAGGAACCAACTCAGAAGAAGAAGGCAACTTGGGCAGAGGAACCAAATGGACCATTTTAGAGAAACGGTCACAGACCACCCAGATGACAGACATCTTCTGGGAAACAGGCAGATCTGAAATAAAATCCATCGAGATGTGTGTCCAAGGCCTCTTAGGAATAGGCAAGGGCAACAGCAGTCCGCTAGCCCGAGAACTACAAGACTTGGCCCGAGCACAAACGTCACATGACTGCACAAAGACTCGCACATCTCGTGACAGGGAAGGCCACCAGAAGGATCTTGCCACCAAATCCCTGGTACCAAAAATTCCGGGATGACCTGCCAATGCAGAAGAATGTACCTCAGAGATGACTCTGCTGGTCCAATCATCCGGAACAAACAGTCTATCAGGCGGACAACGATCCGGTCTATCCGCCTGAAACTCTTGCAAGGACCGCCGCAGATCAGGAGAAACGGCCGACAAAATTACTCCCTCCCTAAGGATACCTGTGGGTTCAGAATTACCAGGAGAGTCCGGGTCAAAACTCCTAGAAAGGGCATCTGCCTTAACATTCTTAGAACCCGGTAGGTATGACACCACAAAATTAAAGCGAGAAAAAAATAAAGACCAGCGCGCCTGTCTAGGATTCAGGCGTCTGGCAGTCTCAAGATAAATCAAATTTTTGTGGTCAGTCAATACCACCACCTGATGCCTAGCCCCCTCGAGCCAATGGCGCCACTCCTCAAACGCCCACTTCATGGCCAAAAGCTCCCGATTCCCAACATCATAATTCCGCTCTGCGGGCGAAAATTTGCGAGAAAAGAAGGCACAAGGCCTAATGACGGAGCAGTCGGAACCTTTCTGCGACAACACTGCCCCAGCTCCGATCTCCGAAGCGTCAACCTCAACCTGAAAAGGCAGATTCACATCAGGCTGACGCAACACAGGGGCAGAGGCAAAACGGCGCTTAAGCTCCTGAAAGGCCTCTACAGCATGAGGGGACCAATTAGCAACATCAGCGCCTTGTCTGGTCAAATCAGTCAGTGGTTTAACGACATCCGAAAAACCAGCAATAAATCGGCGGTAAAAGTTGGCAAAGCCCAAAAATCTCTGAAGACCCTTAAGAGAGGAGGGCTGAGTCCAGTCACAAATAGCTTGCACCTTGACGGGATCCATCTCAATGGAAGAGGGAGAAAAAATATACCCCAAAAAGGAAATTTTCTGGACCCCAAAAACGCACTTAGACCCCTTCACACATAAAGAATTAGACCGCAGAACCTGAAAAACTCTCCTGACCTGCTGGACATGAGAGTCCCAGTCATCAGAAAAAATCAGAATATCATCCAGATATATTATCATAAATTTATCCAGAAAATCGCGGAAAATATCATGCATAAAAGACTGGAAAACTGAAGGGGCATTAGAAAGACCAAAAGGCATGACCAAATACTCAAAGTGGCCCTCGGGCGTATTAAATGCGGTCTTCCACTCATCCCCCTGCCTGATCCGCACCAAATTATACGCCCCACGAAGATCAATTTTAGAGAACCACTTAGCACCCTCTATACGAGCAAACAAATCAGTAAGCAATGGCAATGGGTATTGATACTTAACAGTGATCTTATTCAGAAGCCGATAATCAATACATGGTCTCAAAGAGCCGTCTTTTTTTGAGACAAAGAAAAACCCAGCTCCCAAGGGAGAAGAAGATGGACGAATATGTCCCTTTTCCAAAGACTCCTTTATATATTCCCGCATAGCAGCATGTTCCGGCACAGACAGATTAAACAAACGACCCTTTGGATATTTACAACCCGGTATCAAATCTATGGCACAATCGCACTCACGGTGCGGAGGTAACGACCCAAGCTTGGGTTCGTCAAAGACGTCTTGATAATCAGAGAGGAACTCAGGGACTTCAGAGGGAATGGACGACGAAATAGAAACCAAAGGTAAGTCCCCATGAATACCCTTACATCCCCAGCTCAACACAGACATTGCTCTCCAGTCCAAGACTGGGTTGTGAGACTGCAACCATGGCAATCCCAGTACCAAATCGTCATGTAAATTATACAGCACCAGGAAACGAATAATCTCCTGGTGATCCGGATTGATACGCATGGTTACTTGTGTCCAGTATTGTGGTTTATTATTAGCCAATGGGGTGGAGTCAATCCCCTTCAGAGGAATAAGAGTCTCCAAAGGCTCTAAATCAAAACCACAACGATTGGCAAAGGACCAATCCATAAGACTCAGAGCGGCGCCAGAGTCAACATAGGCGTCCGTGGCAATGGATGACAAAGAGCAAATCAGGGTTACAGACAAAATAAACTTAGACTGAATGGTGCCAATGGAAACAGACTTATCAAGCTTCTTTGTACGCCTAGAGCATGCTGATATAACATGAGTAGAATCCCCACAATAGAAACACAATCCATTCTTCCGTCTAAAATTCTGTCGCTCGCTCCTGGACAGAATTCTATCACACTGCATACTTTCTGGCGTCTTTTCCATAGACACCGCCAGATGGTGCACAGGTTTGCGCTCCCGCAGACGCCTATCAATCTGAATAGCCATTGTCATGGACTCATTCAGACCTGCAGGCACAGGGAACCCCACCATAACATCCTTAACGGCATCAGAGAGACCCTCTCTGAAAGTTGCCGCCAAGGCGCACTCATTCCACTGAGTAAGCACAGACCATTTACGGAATTTTTGGCAGAAAACTTCAGCTTCGTCTTGCCCCTGAGATAGTGCCATCAAAGTTTTTTCTGCCTGAAGTTCCAAATGAGGTTCCTCATAAAGCAAGCCCAAGGCCAGAAAAAACGCATCCACATCGCGTAACGCAGGATCCCCTGCTGGCAATGAGAAGGCCCAATCTTGAGGGTCACCCCTGAGCAAGGAAATCACAATCCTAACCTGCTGAGCAGGGTCTCCAGCTGAACGAGACTTCAGGGACAAATAAAGCTTACAATTATTTCGGAAATTCTGGAAGCTAGCTCTATTCCCTGTGAAGAACTCCGGCAAAGGAATTCTCGGCTCAGATACCGGAGCATGTACCACAAAATCTTGTAAATTTTGTACTTTCGTGATGAGATTATTCAAACCCACAGTTACACTCTGGAGATCCATTATTGTCAGGTGCACACAGAGCCATACAGAGATTAGGAGGAGAGAGAGAAAAAAGACTGCAGCAAGGCAGACTGGAGGGAAAAAAAAAAAAAAAAAAAAATTCCAGCAGACTTCTTATAACTCTCCTTTCTCAACCTGGGTCTTTAACACTTTACAGGCCGGTCAAACTGTCATGATCTCTGCAGACAGAGATCATAGCAAGCCTATAGAGGGACAAGCTCTCGGAAGATGGAACTATACTGACCATGAACTAAGCCTGCCGCGCAACTAGAAATAGCCAGGTAGCATTTCCTATTTATAGCTAGATGCCCAGCTCTGGCCTAAGACCTAAATAGCTAGCAGAGGGAAATATAAGACCTGGCTCACCTCTAGAGAAATATTCCAAAGAAGACAGTAGCCCCCCACATATAATGACGGTGAGTTCAGATGAAACAACAAACGCAGCAGGAAAATAGTCTTAGCAAATTTGAGGTCCGCTTACTAGATAGCAGAAGACAGATAGTATACTTTCATGGTCAGCAGAAAAACACTAACAAAACACCATCCAGAGATTACCTTAAACTCTGGCATTAACTCATAACGCCAGAGTAGCAATCCCTGATCAACGAGAGCTTTCCAGACACAGTAACAAAACTTCAGCTGTGAACTGGAACAAATAGGCAAAACAAAACATGGACAAAAGTCCAACTTATCTAGTAGTTGTCTAGAAGCAGGAACAAGCACTGAGAGGCATCAGATAACATTGTTGACCGGCAAGAAACCACCAGAGAAATGAGCTTAAATAGCGACACCCACTACTGATGGAACCAGGTGAAACAGGAAAGAGGATGACAAGTCCAATTCCACAAGCGGCCACCGGGGGAGCCCAGAATCCAAATTCACAACACATGTGTCTGTTGTCAGGTATACCTTTGGACTGACAAATTGACATAATGCAAGGACAATGCGGTCTTTAACATGCAGGTGGAGGGGTGGGATGGCTTTTCTCGCAAAAGAATTGTCAACTGGGTAGCTCATAGCGTGGTATATCGTAGTTCATCCTGGCTTTATTAATATTAAATTAAATTAAAAAATAGGCTCTATGCACTTTATAATTGGTTCCAGGGGTACACGGGCAGCAGTGGTCTGGTCAGTGGAGGCCTAGTGGAAGGAGGGACCGCAGACAGGCTTCGAAGGCCTAACATAATTAAATTGGGCTGGCTGTAGGCACTTTATTATTAGTTACAGGGGTACACGGGCAGCAGTGGTCTGGTCAGTGGAGGCCTAGTGGAAGGAGGGACCGCAGACAGGCTTCGAAGGCCTAACATAATTAAATTGGGCTGGCTGTAGGCACTTTATTATTAGTTACAGGGGTACACGGGCAGCAGTGGTCTGGTCAGTGGAGGCCTAGTGGAAGGAGGGACCGCAGACAGGCTTCGAAGGCCTAACATAATTAAATTGGGCTGGCTGTAGGCACTTTATTATTAGTTACAGGGGTACACGGGCAGCAGTGGTCTGGTCAGTGGAGGCCTAGTGGAAGGAGGGACCGCAGACAGGCTTCGAAGGCCTAACATAATTAAATTGGGCTGGCTGTAGGCACTTTATTATTAGTTACAGGGGTACACGGGCAGCAGTGGTCTGGTCAGTGGAGGCCTAGTGGAAGGAGGGACCGCAGACAGGCTTCGAAGGCCTAACATAATTAAATTGGGCTGGCTGTAGCCACTTTATAATTGGTTCCAGGGGTACACGGGCAGCAGTGGTCTGGTCAGTGGAGGCCTAGTGGAAGGAGGGACCGCAGACAGGCTTCGAAGGCCTAACATAATTAAATTGGGCTGGCTGTAGGCACTTTATAATTGGTTCCAGGGGTACACGGGCAGCAGTGGTCTGGTCAGTGGAGGCCTAGTGGAAGGAGGGACCGCAGACAGGCTTCGAAGGCCTAACATAATTAAATTGGGCTGGCTGTAGGCACTTTATTATTAGTTACAGGGGTACACGGGCAGCAGTGGTCTGGTCAGTGGAGGCCTAGTGGAAGGAGGGACCGCAGACAGGCTTCGAAGGCCTAACATAATTAAATTGGGCTGGCTGTAGGCACTTTATTATTAGTTACAGGGGTACACGGGCAGCAGTGGTCTGGTCAGTGGAGGCCTAGTGGAAGGAGGGACCGCAGACAGGCTTCGAAGGCCTAACATAATTAAATTGGGCTGGCTGTAGGCACTTTATTATTAGTTACAGGGGTACACGGGCAGCAGTGGTCTGGTCAGTGGAGGCCTAGTGGAAGGAGGGACCGCAGACAGGCTTCGAAGGCCTAACATAATTAAATTGGGCTGGCTGTAGGCACTTTATAATTGGTTACAGGGGTACACGGGCAGCAGTGGTCTGGTCAGTGGAGGCCTAGTGGAAGGAGGGACCGCAGACAGGCTTCGAAGGCCTAACATAATTAAATTGGGCTGGCTGTAGGCACTTTATTATTAGTTACAGGGGTACACGGGCAGCAGTGGTCTGGTCAACGGAGGCCGATTGTAATGAGTGTCTGCCAGTTAGTAGTCCAAAACAACAACTAAATGTGAATGTCTCGCATTAAAACAAAACAAAAACACTAAAGGGTGCAATCATTAGGTTCAGGGGTGGGATCCTCTGCGTTGTTTCAGACCTACTAATTTTGCGCAAAGTATTTACTGTGGTAAATAGAGGACACTGCCCCTGACTATGTTAAGTACCATCATACATGTCAACACAATGGTATTGTCAGTGGCAGGTATGGAAGGATGTCAGCGCATAGACTTAACATTGGTGGAAGTGTGAGAGATAACTGTGGAAGTGGTAGAGCAATGTTTGACCTGGGGGTGGGTGAACTCTCTTGTGGCCGGCGTTACAGGCCCAAGGCCCCTCATGTTACAACAGTGTGTCTGACGTTGGGTGCGCACCACCACCGCCAGAGACACTTTATTGTACTATGAGGAACCCAGTAGCAATGCCGTCGACCAAAAGCGAGTACACCCACCTCTTCAGACAAACAGCAGTCTCACGGGTGCTTGCGCCAAGTCGCGATACCACGGCCCCGTGTGGGGAGTTTGGCCATTTAGGGAGGTGTAAACATGTCGTATGCTGGACAATCAGCTGCAGCAAATTAGACATTAGAAAAGTAATTCACAGTAGTCCACAGGCAAGAGCTTTTCAT
This sequence comes from Ranitomeya variabilis, assembly GCF_051348905.1. Lineage (NCBI taxonomy): Eukaryota > Metazoa > Chordata > Amphibia > Anura > Dendrobatidae > Ranitomeya > Ranitomeya variabilis. The sequence goes on along the minus strand of NC_135232.1, from coordinate 538,159,315 downwards.
AGGAAAGCTAGGTGTCGGCCGGGCAAGGTGGGGCAAAAGATTTCGAAATCCAGTTGTGGTTCATTTTAATGAATGTTAGATCGTCAACATTTTGGGTAGCCAGACGAGTCCTTTTTTCGGTTAATATTGAACCTGCAGCACTGAATACTCTTTCTGATAGGACACTTGCTGCCGGGCAAGCAAGCTCCTGCAATGCATATTCTGCCAATTCTGGCCAGGTGTCTAATTTTGATGCCCAGTAATCAAATGGGAATGACGGTTGAGGGAGAACATCGATAAGGGATGAAAAATAGTTAGTAACCATACTGGACAAATGTTGTCTCCTGTCACTTTCAATTGATGCAGCAGTACCTGTCCTGTCTGCGGTCATAGCAAAATCACTCCACAACCTGGTCAGAAAACCCCTCTGTTCAACGCCACTTCTGATGTGTGCACCCCTAACACTCCTAGTCTGTTGCCCCCTTGAGCTCGTGTGAGAACGATCACGTGCGCTGTGTGCTGGGAATGCCTGAAGCAAACGGTCAACAAGAGTTGATTGTTTGGTTGCTAATATTAGTTCCAAGTTCTCATGTGGCATAATATTTTGCAATTTGCCTTTATAGCGTGGATCAAGGAGGCAGGCCAACCAGTAATCGTCATCGTTCATCATTTTCGTTATGCGTGTGTCCCTTTTTAGGATACGTAAGGCATAATCCGCCATGTGGGCCAAAGTTCCAGTTGTCAAATCTCCGGTTGTGATTGGGTGAGGGGCAGTTGCAGGCAAATCTACGTCACTTGTGTCCCTCAAAAAACCAGAACCCGGCCTTGACACGCAACCAATTTCCAGTGCCCCCGGGAAAGGTTCCGCATTAAAAATATACTCATCCCCATCATCCTCCTCGTCATCCACCTCCTCTTCGCCCGCTACCTCGTCCTGTACACTGCCCTGACCAGACAATGGCTGACTGTCATCAAGGCTTTCCTCTTCCTCTGGTGCAGACGCCTGCTCCTTTATGTGCGTCAAACTTTGCATCAGCAGACGCATTAGGGGGATGCTCATGCTTATTACGGCGTTGTCTGCACTAACCAGCCGTGTGCATTCCTCAAAACACTGAAGGACTTGACACATGTCTTGTATCTTCGACCACTGCACACCTGACAACTCCATGTCTGCCATCCTACTGCCTGCCCGTGTATGTGTATCCTCCCACAAAAACATAACAGCCCGCCTCTGTTGGCACAGTCTCTGAAGCATGTGCAGTGTTGAGTTCCACCTTGTTGCAACGTCTATGATTAGGCGATGCTGGGGAAGGTTCAAAGACCGCTGATAGGTCTGCATACGGCTGGCGTGTACAGGCGAACGTCGGATATGTGAGCAAAGTCCACGCACTTTGAGGAGCAGGTCGGAGAACCCAGGATAAGTTTTCAATAAGCACTGCACCACCAGGTTTAAGGTGTGAGCCAGGCAAGGAATGTGTTTCAGTTGGGAAAGGGAGATGGCAGCCATGAAATTCCTTCCGTTATCACTAACTACCTTGCCTGCCTCAAGATCTACTGTGCCCAGCCACGACTGCGTTTCTTGTTGCAAGATCTCGGACAGAACTTCCGCGGTGTGTCTGTTGTCGCCCAAACACTTCATAGCCAATACAGCCTGCTGACGCTTGCCAGTAGCTGGCCCATAATGGGACAACTGGTGTGCAACAGTGTCATCTGCCAATGGAGTGGTTGGCCGACTGCGGTCTGTGGAAGAGCTGTAGCTTCTGCAGGAGGACGAGGAGGAGGAGGAGGAGGGGGTGCGAACGCCTACAGCCAACTGTTTCCTACACCGTGGGCTAGGCACAACTGTCCCGAAATTGATGTCCCCTGTGGACCCTGCATCCACCACATTCACCCAGTGTGCCTTGATGGACACATAACGTCCCTGGCCATGCCTACTGGTCCATGCATCTGTAGTCAGGTGCACCTTTGTACTCACAGATTGCCTGAGTGCATGGACGATGCGCTGTTTAACATGCTGGTGCAGGGCTGGGATGGCTTTTCTGGAAAAAAAGTGTCGACTGGGTAGCTCGTATCGTGGTTCAGCATACTCCATCAGGGCTTTGAAAGCTTCGCTTTCAACTAACCGGTAGGGCATCATCTCTAACGAGATTAGTCTAGCTATGTGGGCGTTAAAACCCTGTGTACGCGGATGCGAGGATAAGTACTTCCTTTTTCTAACCAGAGTCTCATGTAGTGTGAGCTGAACTGGAGAGATGGAGATCGTGGAACTTGCGGGTGTGCCGGTGGACATGGCAGACTGAGAGACGGTTGGAGACGGTATTGTTTCCGCCGGTGCCCTAGATGCAATATTTCCGCCTACAAAACTGGTGATTCCCTGACCCTGACTGCTTTTGGCTGGCAAAGAAACCTGCACAGATACTGCCGGTGGTGCGGAAAATGGTGGCCTTACAGTGACGGAAGGGATGTTGCGTTGATGACTAGCTTCATTGGCCGAGGGTGCTACAACCTTAAGGGACGTTTGGTAGTTAGTCCAGGCTTGAAAATGCATGGTGGTTAAGTGTCTATGCATGCAACTAGTATTGAGACTTTTCAGATTCTGACCTCTGCTTAAGCTAGTAAAACATTTTTGACAGATGACTTTGCGCTGATCAATTGGATGTTGTTTAAAAAAATGCCAGACTGCACTCTTCCTAGCATCGGATCCCTTTTCAGGGATTGCAGACTGAGCTTTAACCGGATGGTAACGCTATGCTCCAACAGGTTTTGGCTTTGACACGCGTTTTGGGCCAGATAGGGGCCCGGCAGATGGAACCTGTTGCGATGTTGATGCCTGCTGCGGCCCCTCCTCCACCTCCGCTTCTGAACTACTGCTGCCTGCACCCTGTTCCCCCAATGGATGCCAATCGGGGTCAACAACCGGGTCATCTATTACCTCCTCTTCGAGCTCGTGTGCAACTTCGTCTGTGTCACTGTGTCGGTCTGTGGTATAGCGTTCGTGGCGGGGCGACATAGTCTCATCAGGGTCTGATTGTGGATCTGTACCCTGAGAGGGCAAAGTGGTGGTCTGAGTCAAAGGAGCAGCATAGTACTCTGGCTGTGGCTGTGCATCAGTGCACTCCATGTCAGAATCTACTTGTAATGGGCATGGCCTGTTAAGTGTTTCACTTTCTAAGCCAGGGACGGTATGTGTAAAGAGCTCCATGGAGTGACCCGTTGTGTCGCCTGCTGCATCCTTCTCTCTTGTTGTAGTTTTTGCTGAGGAGGACAAGGAAGCGACTTGTCCCTGACCGTGAACATCCACAAGCGACGCGCTGCTTTTACATTTACCAGTTTCAGAAGAGGAGGCAAAAGAGCTAGAGGCTGAGTCTGCAATGAAAGCCAAAACTTGCTGTTGCTGCTCCGGCTTTAAAAGCGTTTTTCCTACTCCCAGAAAAGAGAGCGTTCGAGGCCTTGTGTAGCCAGACGACGAAACTGGCTCCACAGCTCCAGACTTAGGTGGAATATTTTTATCCCCACGACCACCTGATGCTCCACTACCACTACCATCATTACCAGCTGACAATGAACGCCCACGGCCACGACCTCTTGCACCAGACTTCCTCATTGTTTTAAAAAATTAACCAAAGTAACTTTATTTGTTGCTGTCAAACAACTTACACGGTGAGCTATAACTTCAGTATGATTTCTATATCCCTTAACAGGTTGGTGAGACCACAAGGAAAATCAGGCACAATGTTACACACTCTGTTTTCTGTGGCACAAAATCACAGAGATGACACACACGCAGGACTGTCACTCAAGCACTGATGTCAATATTATTCTCCCACCTAATTTTTTTTTTTTTTTTCTCAGGGAGACTTTAGAAACCAAATAAGATAAAATGTTTTTTTCAGGGACAATTTAGAAACCAAATACTAATAAAAAAAAAAAAAAAAAAATAGCCTTTCTATGGCCCACAATTAGAGAGAGAGAGGTGGCACACCCAGGAGTCAAGACTGGCACACAAGCTGAAAGGGCAATATTACTCTCCCACTGTTTTTTTATGTTTTTTTTTTTTTTCAGGGAGACTTTAGAAACCAAATAATATTAAAAAAAGCAAAAAAATAAATAGGCTTTCTATGGCCCACAATTAGAGAGAGAGAGGTGGCACACCCAGGAGTCAAGACTGGCACACAAGCTGAAAGGGCAATATTACTCTCCCACTGTTTTTTTTATGTATTTTTTTTTTTTCAGGGAGACTTTAGAAACCAAATAATATTAAAAAAAGCAAAAAAATAAATAGGCTTTCTATGGCCCACAATTAGAGAGAGAGAGGTGGCACACCCAGGAGTCAAGACTGGCACACAAGCTGAAAGGGCAATATTACTCTCCCACTGTTTTTTTATGTATTTTTTTTTTTTTCAGGGAGACTTTAGAAACCAAATAATATTAAAAAAAGCAAAAAAATAAATAGGCTTTCTATGGCCCACAATTAGAGAGAGAGAGGTGGCACACCCAGGAGTCAAGACTGGCACACAAGCTGAAAGGGCAATATTACTCTCCCACTGTTTTTTTATGTTTTTTTTTTTTTCACGGAGACTTTAGAAACCCAATAATATTAAAAAAAATAAATAAATAAATAGGCTTTGTATGGCCCACTGAATGAGAGATGGCACACACAGGAGTGGCACACAAGCCCTGACTGAGGCCAATATTTTTCTCCCACTGATTGATGTAGTGTTTTTGTGTTGAGGTAGATTTTAGAACACAAATCTAGGAAAAAAATAAATAGGCTTTCTATGGCCCACAATTAGAGAGAGAGAGGTGGCACACCCAGGAGTCAAGACTGGCACACAAGCTGAAAGGGCAATATTACTCTCCCACTGTTTTTTTATGTATTTTTTTTTTTTCAGGGAGACTTTAGAAACCAAATAATATTAAAAAAAGCAAAAAAATAAATAGGCTTTCTATGGCCCACAATTAGAGAGAGAGGTGGCACACCCAGGAGTCAAGACTGGCACACAAGCTGAAAGGGCAATATTACTCTCCCACTGTTTTTTTATGTTTTTTTTTTTTTCACGGAGACTTTAGAAACCCAATAATATTAAAAAAAACAAAAAAATAAATAGGCTTTGTATGGCCCACTGAATGAGAGATGGCACACACAGGAGTGGCACACAAGCCCTGACTGAGGCCAATATTTTTCTCCCACTGATTGATGTAGTGTTTTTGTGTTGAGGTAGATTTTAGAACACAAATCAAGGAAAAAAATAAATAGGCTTTCTATGGCCCACTCAGTGAGAGATGGCACACACAGGGATGGCACTGTAGCAGAAATGCCAATCTTAATCTTCCACAAAAAAAAAAAAAAACAGGGACTGTCCTACAATTACTATCTCCCTGCAGTAATGTAAGCCAGGTATGGCAGGCAGCAATAGGAGTGGACTGATGCACAAATTAAATAAAAAGTGTGGACAAACAAAAAAGATAGCTGTGCAGAAAGGAAGGAACAAGAGGATATGTGCTTTGAAAAAAGCAGTTGGTTTCCACAGTGGCGTACACACAGCAATACAGCTATCACGGAGCCTTCTAGGGCAGCCCAATGAGCTACAGCGCTGAGGGAAAAAAAAAAAAAAAAAAAAGCTTCCACTGTCCCTGCACACCGAAGGTGGTGTTGGACAGTGGAAATCACTACAGCACAAGCGGTTTGGTGGTTAGTGGACCCTGCCTAACGCTATCCCTGCTTCTGACGAAGCGGCAGCAACCTCTCCCTAAGCTCAGATCAGCAGCAGTAAGATGGCGGTCGGCGGGAACGCCCCTTTATAGCCCCTGTGACGCCGCAGACAGCAAGCCAATCACTGCAATGCCCTTCTCTAAGATGATGGGGACCAGGACCTATGTCATCACGCTGCCCACACTCTGCGTTCACCTTCATTGGCTGAGAAATGGCGCTTTTCGCGTCATTGAAACGCGACTTTGGCGCGAAAGTCGCGTACCGCATGGCCAACAAGCACAGGGGTCGGATCGGGTTTCATGAGACGCCGACTTAGCCAAAAGTCGGCGACTTTTGAAAATGAACGACCCGTTTCGCTCAACCCTAGTTGAGAGGTCCTGCTTTAGTGGGGTCCAATTCCTTCATGATAGTGGGGAGAAAGTATTCGGAGGCTCTGATTGAGGTAATACCTGATAGATCAGACCATGTAGCCCCATAGATGCTCCTAATCTGCTCCAGTCTCCTCACATACTGCATGGGAAATTTGTCTGGGTCACATAACTTGCTGACAATAGCATCAATCTGTACCGGAGTGAAGGGTTTGTACTTCAGCTTCAGTTCTTCTTCTTCTTCATCATGTGTCACTACCTCGCCCTCCGGGGCAGTTGGGGGTGCTGTGGGTGTTATCCCATCCAGAGGCTTTATACCCGTATGCATCAGTGGCACCATGTATTCAGCTACCAAGGGCATGATGCCCTCTAATCCAGACTCGTGGTAACAGACGATTCTGACTTCTTGTAAGTCTAGATTTGGGGTTGATTGGAGGCAATTCTTGATGACTTCAACATGTTCCTTCATACAGGGGCCCAGTGGGTATCCAAAGAGTCCTGAAGATATCAATGGTACAGCCAAAGTTCTACGAGGAAGTGTATCTCTCCCTAGACGTCCTGCAAGGATGACCACTGTCTGCAGGGCAGTCTGCAACATTGTACGGCAGTGTTCGGGTGTCCTGTTGTCATATATAGGGCCTGCAGTGTGTAGCACTATATCACAGGGCAAATTCCCTCCCTGGGTGGTCATAGCATCTCCTGGATGCAAGGGGCCATAATTGGCAAGGTAGGCCTGACACTCTTGGGCTATGGCTGGGCCCCCCTTTTTAGCTATCTGTTGGGCCAAACCACCTCTATGTGACAGGGTAGAATTAGCTGGGTTCACTATGGCTCCCACCTGGTGGGTAAGTATGTCCCCATAACCCACTGAGAAGAGAACCTGGGAGCCCTGAGGTGTGATGTAATAACGTGAATGACAGGGGAACCAGATTTCGGGGTCATGGGGCAGCTTAGAGGATTTGTTGAGAGGGGTAGGTAGTGGGCTCCTTCCAGGCCGGGGGGATTCGAATGGACCTAATAGCATTGGCAGGGCAGGGGGAATTGTAGCGGCCTGGTTGTCCAGGTCTTCTGATTCTTCATCATCTCCGATAGCTTGGCGTCTCTTACGTATTACGGACTGGAAAGCTGCACTGCCGGTCAGAGCTTCGAGGGTAAAGGGACCCTGACCTGGCGTGTTTACAAATATCACAGTGGGTTGCACTGGGAGACTAGACCCCGAGACTGAAGTGGATACGGGAACATTGGAGCTGGAGGCAGCATCAGTCGGTGCTGGAGGTTTCTCAGGAAGTGGTGGTCCCTGATAGTACTCGCCGGAAAGTGTTACCAGCGGACATAGTGGCTGGGGAGGAATTCCAGGTGCACCAAGATGGCTGCCGGTGGAGGCGTGGCATGCCCCACTTCCGGGGGAAGTTCCGGGTGCACCAAGATGGCCGCTGGAGGAAGTGTGGCATGCCCCACTTCCGTCCATGGTCTGGGCGGAACCCCGAGGACGACCCGCCCCACACACACGGCAGGTTTCCACCCAGGTTGGATTCTGCACGCCACAAACAGGACACACCCACGCTTCTGGAGAGTTTGGCCCATCGCCATTATAAGGTGGTGGTTGGGACTGCATTTTCATCACCAGTGGCACGGCGGCCATTTTACAATTTGTAAGATCACAGTTCAAAGGCATTTTATAACCAAACATGGGCTCCGCATTGTCTGATCCTCCCTCCCCATCGACTTCTTTCCATCCTTCATTCTTCAAGCCTCGCGCAACTCGCAGATGAGCTTGTGCTTGTTCTAACAATCCTTTATCTTTCAACATGCCTCGTTTGTTCTCTATGAGGTTATTCCACATAGCCGGCTGTAGTCTCCCTGACGAGGGCAATCCTACATGCTTATACAATCTCTCAACATTCTTGACTGCCTTCTTGCCCTCCCATGACTCAACTATTGCCCTGACTTCCACAGCATCCTCATCTAACTTGTGGGGCACGAACTTCTTCTGCTTTAAGAGATGCAACATGACTCACAGAATACTGTGATTTTCTGCAGTAAAACCACTAGCAGCGATATCAATGCTGGTGTTCTGCAATACGGAAACTCGCTCAACGTATTAGAAAAAGAGCCTCGCGCTCAATATTTTCTGTCCCTAACCTGAACACCAGCGATTAACAGACTATCCTGCTACGATATTCTAAACAGTCGGGAGGCGGTCTCCTAGTGAGAGCCCTCCACAGAAATACAGGTGGTCCCTGCTCGGGACGTCTTAATTACCTAGCTGGTACAATATCACAGAGGCTGCGTCTCCTATCCCTTCCTCTAAGCCGCCCCACAATCTACAACTTGCACAATTTTTCACTCCACTTCACTACTAGACAATAGTCACGGGTAGGATGGTTGAATGGAGTACAATGACCGGTGGAGAAGGTGTGGTGTACAGAGATCGCACAGGATGCGACGTCTCTCAGTTGCTGGTTCAGAGCGTGGCACAGGATCACATTCGATCTCACCACTCGACCGGTCACTCTCCAGACCCAAGGAGACCACAGACAAACCAATAACGGCTGAGACACTAGCAAGTGTGACACATACAGTGTATATGATCGCCACTTACCGTGTGAGGAGGGTGATCAGTCCTCGAGGTCAGCCACTAAGGGTATCATCCACAGACATCCAGGCATGGGTCCAGAGAGTCTCGGATCGCTGTCCACGCCCCCCGTTGGGCTGCCAAATTGTCGGGGTCGTAAACGACAATAAATCCTCATTCACCAGTCATTCCAAATTGTAATGTGAGCGCAGAACATCTGGTACCGGAAAAAGAAATGATTCAGACACGTAGCTGATTCAATCTTTGCTGATGCTCTTGCGTTCACCTCAGTGAGGAGCCGAGCAGCAACTAACTTTTATTTTCCAATACACAGTACTAAAAAGGGAATGCAATAGGTGGGGTTTAAGCAGTATACGTCTAGTGCTCAGTCCTTTTGATTCGTCGAACGTCTCCTGGTGGATTCCTCCTCTTCTTCACATTCCTTCAGTTTCGTTTCTAAAGAAATGAATCTTGTCCCTTCGGACACTAGGGTGAAACGAAACTGAACACTGGTGGCCATCTTTAAATACAATTACATTTGCATTAGCAGGGGAAAACTTATTGTTTCACAGTATAAGAGTATAGCAGTACAAAAAGAGTATAAAGATATATAAAAGTATAAAAAGTATATAAAAAAATACATTTTCACCTTGACAATAGAACCTACCACAGCGATCAAAATGCACTTGTAATGAATCTGCCGGAAGATGGCGGCGCCCAGCGAGGAGACGGACCGACACCGGGAGCCTCGGTAAGTATAAGGGGGGGGAGATCGGGGCACGGGGGGGCGTCGGAGCACCGGGGGGTGACATAGGAGCAGGGGGGAGCGGGCAGGAGGACGGGGGAGCGGAGCACAGGAAGGAGGGGACCGGACCCCATAACGGAGGACTGGGGGGGCGATCGGTGGGGTGGGGGGGTCACTTCAGGTTTTCCAGCCATGGCCGATGATATTGCAGCATCGGCCATGGCTGGATTGTAATATTTCACCAGTTTTTTAGGTGAAATATTACAAATCGCTCTGATTGGCAGTTTCACTTTCAACAGCCAATCAGAGCGATCGTAGCCACGGGGGGGTGAAGCCACCCCCCCTGGGCTGAAGTACCACTCCCCCTGTCTCTGCAGATCGGGTAAAATAGGAGTTAACCCTTTCACCCGATCTGCAGCAACGCGATCATTCCATGACGCCACATAGGCGTCATGGGTCGGATTGGCACGGGTTTTCATGACGCCTACGTGGCGTCATGGGTCGGGAAGGGGTTAAAATATCGTCCAGATACACCACCACAAATCTATCCACAAGGTGGCAAAAAATGTTAACAAAATGTTGGAAAGTCATGTTATGGCTTGTTTTTTTGCGGGACGAGTTGAGGTTTTTATTGGTACCATTTTCAGGCACATTTTTTGATCGCTTTCTATTCCGATTTTTGTGAGGCGAATGAACAAAAACAGCAATTCAGGAATTAGTTTTTTTGGGGGGATTTATGCCGTTCAGTGTGTGTTAAAATTGATAAGGCGGTTTTATTTTTCGGATCAGTACGATTACAGCGATACCTCATTTATATATGTTTTGGTGCTTTTATACATTAAAAACTATTTTATAGAAAAAATAATAATTTTTTGCATAACTGTATTGTGAAAGCTATAACTTTTTTATTTTTCCGCTGATGGATCTGTATAGTGGCTTACTGTTATGACCCCAATGGCAGAGGGTCTCAAAAGTACATACCAAGTCTGCAAACACAAAAAAACAGCTCATAGGGCAGTGGTAACTGGGCTGACCATATATCTAATCCTAGCACCACAAATAGCAGCAGCCGGGGAACGTGCCTACGTTGGTTCTAGACGTCTCGCGCCAGCCGGAGAAATAACTAACCCTAGAAGGGAACAGATAGACCTTTCTTGCCTCCAGAGAAAAGACCCCAAAAGTTGGATACAAGCCCCCAACAAATAATAACGGTGAGGTAAGGAGAAAAGACAAACGTAAGAATGAACTAGATATTTAGCAAAGAGAGGCCCACTGACTAATAGCAGAATATAGTAAGATGACTTATATGGTCAGCAAAAACCCTATCAAAATTTCCACGCTGGATATTCAAGAACCCCGAACCGTCTAACGGCCCGGGGGGAGAACACCAGCCCCCTAGAGCTTCCAGCAAAATCAGGAATCACATTTAGTACAAGCTGGACAAAAAATAAGAGCAAAGCAAATAACCAAAAAACAAGGGAGCAGGACTTAGCTTAATTTTGCAAGATCCAAGACCAGCAGACAGGAGCAAACAGAAAGGAACTGATTACAACGATGCCAGGCACTGGACTGAGAAACCAGGAAGTTTATATAGCAACACCCCTGGACTAACGACCCAGGTGGGTGCCAAACTGAGGAAAGACAATTCCAGAGTCATATCACTAGTGACCACAAGAGGGAGCCAAAAAAGTCTAATTCACAACAGCTTACTTTTTGCAGGACAAAATTATGTTTTAGTGGTAATTAATATCCATCTTTTTGATTGCATTTTATTACACTTTTTGTTAGGCAGTATGATGGTAAAGCATTGTTTTTTGCCTTGTTTTTTTATTTATTTATGGTGTTCATTAAGGGGGTTAACTAATGAGACAGTTTTATAGGTCAAGTCGTTGTTGATGCGGTGATACCAAAAATGCGTACTTTTATTGTTATGGGTTTTTTCATTCAAATATTTAGAGACAATATCTTTTCATTTATTATTATTTTTGATTTAAAAAAAAATATATTTTAACAATCATTTAAAAAAAGGATTTGTACTTTTTTCTAACTTTTTTTTATGGGACAATCATTTTTTGCAGGCTGATCGCTTCTACAGCATGGAGATGAAGCAGCATCCCCATGCTGCAGAAAAGGTCAGCTCTGCACTGAGAAAAATAGAAAAATAGAGAGTAGAAAGGAGGAGCACACAGCTTATAGAGAAGAGGAGGTGCTAGCTGAACTGGGCGTATCCATGATCAAACGTATAAGGCTGCCGTCACACTAGAAGTATTTGGTCAGTATTTTACATCAGTATTTGTAAGCCAAAACCAGGAGTGGAACAAACAGATGAAAAGTATAATAGAAACATATGCACCACTTCAGCATTTATCACCTACTCCTGGTTTTGGCTTACAAATACTGATGTAAAATACTGACCAAATACTGCTAGTGTGATGGCAGCCTAAGAGTTAAATACACAAACCTTCATTAGATCCAAGCGGATGGGCACATTTCCCTTCCTGGGATGTGCCGCTTGCTCCAAAATTATTAAATCAAGTGGCATCACTCATCCACACACTGGCAAACGTTATCCAATAAAAGTTTTTTTCACTTATGACAGTAATTTTGTAGTCTATGCAATTAAATGTCCCTGTGGTATACTCTATATAGATGAAACAACCCAACACGTGAGGGATAGAACAACGAGTCACAAATCGACCATTAAAAGACCTGGTTCCCATTACCCCAACACTTTTTAGCTATGAATCACACAGTGTTACAACTGAGTTTCCAGGTCTTGGAAGAGTTAACCAGACGTAGAAGAGGTGGCAACCATGCGAAAATGCTGAAGGAGAGGGAACCATACTGGATTCATACCTTACAAACATTAGCATCCAAGGGCTTTAACAGGGAATTAGACTATTTAGTTCACTGATTATGATAAGTGTGATTACCATTACTAAACAACTGTTGTTGTAACCAACGAGTCATAAAATGTCGGGTATTATTTCCTCTGTACTGTTTTATTTCAGCACACAGTCTTTGATGAATACAGGGCCTGAGATAAACTTCTCCATAGTTTTTTCTACTAACCATATTGTTTTATCCCCTGTTGATATCCATTTCAATAAAAAATGTTCCTTTATATAATTTTTTTTATTTTATATATATTTTTTTCTTTTTCATTTTTTTCATTATTTTTCTTTTTTCAAAATTTTCTCCTTGTTCTCGTATTTCAACTTTTCATTTCAATTAATTTATTTTCATTTGTACACTCTTATTTATTTCGTTTTGCAATCCTTTTTTTTTCTATTTTATAAATTTTTTTCATTTTTGTCAATTTTTTTTGTTTTAATTTTCTTCAACTTTCCATTGTATTCTTTTTTTCATTGTTTCATTAACCCCCCTCTTTTCCTTCATGTTTTCATATTCATTTATTTTTATTTTTCTCACATTAGCTCCATATGTAACATCAATTATACAATTATTGCATGTTCTTTTCATTTTCACTTTATAATTTTTATATTTTTATAATTTTATATTTGTATTTTTATATTGCATTTTTCAGCAACCATTTAGATTTTAATATTTCTTTTGTCCATATGTACTTATCTCTCCCCCTATGATATGCTCCAAGCATTTCACACATATCTGTGCGATGTCCGCATTGCGCATGCGCATTACATCAAGCGCTTCAGGCCTCACTGACACTCGAGAGGCCACTTCTGGCATCACGATACCAGAAGTGCGACTCCTAGCACCTATTTAAATTGACCCACTGCCACCAATGCCTCTATATCACCACCGCTTTAGCGCACAACCGCGCTCTAACACGGGGCTCCCAGGACATCATACTTCCAAGGGCAGTAATTAAGAGGATTCACTTCCTCCATTTGCGGGGTCGAAACGTCTCACGTTACTTGATTTTTTTTGCCAATCACCAAATATTTTTTTTCTTCTTTATAGCAACATAGTAACATAGTTATTAAGGTTGACGGAGGACTTTATGTCCATCTAGTTCAACCCATAACACAGGTCTGCATAAAACATTTTTTAAAGAGCTGTTTTGGTTATTCCACGTAATCTTTATGTTTTTAAGTGCGCTGAATCCGAAAATGACCTCCGTTTTGTCATAGGACATCACGTTTTCTGACAAGTTAAGTAACTACACCAGGGGTGTCAAACTGCATTCCTCAAGGGCTGCAAACAGGTCATGTTTTCAGGATTTCCTTGTATTGCACAGGTGATCATTTAATCACCTGCACAGAATGATTCCAGCACCTTGTGCAATGAGAAGGAAATCTTGAAAACACGCATGGTTTGAGGCCCTCGAGATATGCAGTTTGACACCCCTGAACTACACTGTGTTCCAAATTATTATGCACAAAGAGTTTAGGAGTGATAAGGTTAAACAATTTTTGTTTGTCATTTAAACTCATTGATGGTGATGTGTGTCAGGGCTCTTTATATCACTGAAATATCACTGCAGATACCTGTGCAAATTAGTTTGGCAGGTGTGTCCAAATAAAGGCAAGACTACTTAAGAAAGCTGTTCCACATTATTAAGCAGCCTACATTTTTTGCCAAAATGGGAAAGAAAAAGGATGTGTCGGCTGCTGAGAAGCAACAAATTGTGGAGTATTTAGGTCAAGGTATGACTACAATCAACATTGCCAAGACACTTCATTGTGATCATCGCACAATCAAGAAGTATGTAGCTGATTCCCAGCACACACGTGTGCGTGCTGATAAGGAAAAATTGAGGACTCTTTCCAACAGGCAATTGCGTAAGGTTAAAAGAGCAGCTGCAAAAATGCCTTGTCATAGCAGCAGACAAGTTTTTGAAGCTGCTGGTGCCTCCAACGTCCCCAGAACAACAAGATGCAGGGTCCTTCAGAGGTTTGCAGCTGTGCGTAAGCCATCCTGTCGACCACCTCTATCCACTGCACACAAGCAGAAATGGCTCCAGTGGGCCAAACGATACATGAAGACTGACTTCCAAACTGTTTTGTTCACCGATGAGTGCCGTGCAACGCTCGATGGTCCAGATGGATGGAGTGGAGGATGGCTGGTTGATGGACACCCCATGAAAACAAGGCTAAGGCGCAAACAAGGAGGAGGTGGAGTAATGTTTTGGGCTTGAATCATGGGGAGAGAGATTGTCGGCCCCTTTATGATCCCTGAAGGGGTAAAGATGAGCTCCATAATCTATGTGGAGTTTCTAAAACAACACTTCCTGCCATGGTTCAAGAGGAAGAACCGTGCTTTCCGCAGCAAGATCATTTTCATGCATGATAATGCACCGTCTCATGCTGCAAAAAACACATCTGCATCTCTGGCTGCTATGGGCATAAAAGAGGACAAACTTATGGTGTGGCCACGATCTTCCCCTAACCTCAACCCCATTGAGAACCTCTGGAGCATCATCAAAAGGAGTGTCTATGATGGCGGGAGGCAGTTCACATCTAAGCAACAGCTCTGGGAGGGTATTCTGTCCACATGCAAAACAATTGAAGCAGAAACCATCCAAAAACTGACAAATTCAATGGACGAGAGAGTTCAGAAGCTTCTTTCGAACAAGGGGTCCTATGTGCAAATGTAACATCACCTAGAATAAAGTTTTCACTTAAACTGTTTGATTTCATTTTGTAATAAGCTGATAATGCTTATAACTTCACAATTGACCATTTTTTTGTTCAAAATAAAATAAAGGTTGAAAACTCTGCTGTGCATAATAATTTGGAACATGCATTTGAGTGTTTATTTTTTTTTTTTAATAAAGACACTGTTTTCATAGGCAGTTTGTTCCAAATTATACTAGAATAGTAGATGACTGGAAAATAACAATGACTGCAATTCAGATAGGTAATTTAGAGAAAATATGAGGAATATTATTTGCATAATAATTTGGAACACAGTGTATGTTAAATAAGACAATACCTCAAAATAAATGAAAATAGGCTCATAAAATTAATTTTTTATTAAAAATGTTTCAAGAAAATCATTTTTTAACTGCAATTAGCTCACTAACACACACTAAAATCGATTCTTCTTCCCTGTGAGGCTTCTCTTGGTGCATTTACGCTTGTGAGTAGCATCTGGAATGTCTCTCTGAAGCATCCAACAGTAGTCTGCCATCATTGTAATGCTCCATCTTCCCTGGTATCTTCTTTCCATCTCTTTAACCCTTTAATCCCATTGGACGTACTATCCCATCAAGGTGACCTGGGACTTAATTCCCAGTGACGGGATAGTACATCCAGCGCGATCAGCTGCGCTCACGGGAGGAGAGCGGCCGGGAGTCAGCTGACCCCCGGCACATTAACCCGGCACACTGCGATCAAATATGATCGCAGTGTTCCGGCGGTTTAGGGAAGCATCACGCAGGGAGGGGGCTCCCTGCAGGCTTCCCTGAGACCCTCGGAGCAACTCGATGTGATTGCGTTGCACCGAGGGTCTCCTACCTTCCTCCTCCCGGATCCAAAAAGGCCACGGGGCTGCATCCGTGTCCTGCAGGGAGGTGACTTCACAGCGCCTGCTCAGAGCAGGCGCCGGGAAGCCTCCCTATTGTGCACGTCGCTGATCTGACACAGTGCACAGGAAAGTGTCAGATCAGTGATCTGTCACTTTACTGTGATGTCCCCCCCGGGGCAAAGTGAAAAAAAAAAAAATTTACATGTGTAAAAAAAAAATAAAAAAATCCTAAATAAAAAAATATATATATATTTTTCCAATAAATACATTCCTTTATCTAAATAAAAAAACAAAAACAATAAAAGTACACATATTTAGTGTCGCCGCGTCCGTAACGACCCGACCTATAAAACTGTCCCATATTTGTATGAATTTTAACATGTTATTCATTTCATAGATGTGATCACGGTATGGATCATTGGACATTCCTATATATTTTGGGCCGAAAAAAGGGCTATAGTGCAATCTTATACAGCAAATCTTTCCTTTAACACGTTTTCAATTCAAATTTTTGTGCATAGTAGGCGAGGAATGCTATGGAAAAATGTAATTTCTGACATGTTAAGCTTGCAGAAAGGAGCCTAATCCGGACTTAGTAATCTTACACTTGGGAGGAAATGATTTAGGTAAAGTCAGCACTCTTAATCTTTTAGCATTTATGAGAAGGGATATTTCTATATTGAAAACAGAATATTTAAATTCAGTTTTTGTTTTTTCAGAGATCGTCCCAGGTTTTTATGGTCAAAACACAATATCTTATTTTTGGTAAAGATTGGAAGGATCGAAAGGAGTATGGAAAAATTTAAGCCACTAATTGATGGCTTTTCTTTTAGGCTTATTGATCTGGAGGATAATATTCCAGAAATGTATAGGAGGGATTTGGTACATCTCTCCGATATTGGCTTGGATATCTTTAATTTGGATCAACAAGCCAGTATTGAAAAATGGCTTTGGCGTTTTAGGGGGGGGGGGAGGGGGCAAGCCATGTTAAGGCCTGACGTGTTGAAAATCGCTCGGTTTATCCGGGTGGATTTGGACATGTTGGTTATGATTTTTCTGCATTTTATGAAATTTAAATGGAATCTCATTTGTGAGTGAATAAAAATAATTTTCAAGTAACTCAAAAATAAACGCCACGGCCATTTTATTCCAAATTATATGGTAATATTTTGTGTTTATTTTATTATAGTGGGCTTGTGTTACCATGTGACTACAGCCTAACCGGTGGCAGCGAAAAGAGTGACGGCTTCTCAGGCGCTACATATTTTTTGAGCAATGATCTGTGGAAAACGTTGGGGATTTTGAGAGTTTGAGGAAGCTCAAGAAGAAAAGCCACAGGGTTAGTTATGGCAACCACCTTGTAAGAACCAATAAATCTAGGACCTAATTTCTAGGAGGGAATTTTCAATTTAATATTTCTGGTAGACAGCCATAGCAAATCATTCACAACCAGTTCTGGACCTGACAACCATTTCTTACCCGTCATGCATTTGTATCTGTCAACCATGATTTTCAAGCTGTTCTGAATGCCTTGCCATACAAATGAGAGTGATGAAGGAACCGCTGAAGAGTCCTCTTTACTGAAGGTATAGAATTGTGGATGGAAGCCATATGCACCAAAAAAATGGCGACTTACCAGTGGACTCAATGCGACGATTGTTCAAAGCAAACTCAACTAACAATAAAAAGATGACCAATACCCCTGATTATCTGACCCAAAACACTTGAGGTATTTCTCCAAACTCTGGTTTAAATGTTCAGTCTTAACGGTAGTTTAAGACTAGAACGCCAAAGAAAAGGACAGATACATACCCAGACAAGAACAAAATGCCCTGCAGAATTTAGAAACTAGTTCCCCCAATCTGACAACATATCGGTGGGAACACCGTGAAGCTTCACGATCTCAGTGACAATCACCTGAGCCAGGGTCTCAGCATTAGGGAGAGCAGGTAAAGCATTGAACTGTGGCATTTTACTAAACCTATCCACCACAGCTAAGATAACAGTCTTAGGAGAGGAGGATGGAAAAAATCCATGGACAAATGTGTACATGGCAGCTCAGGTATAGTTAATGGTAGAAGAACCTCAGATGGGCGGGCATGTGCTGTCTTTGAAAGCGCACAGACATTACAGTGGGACACAAAGTTGACTACATCACGATGCAACCTTGGCCATCAAAAATGATGAGAAAGGAGGTCCAAGATTGCTTTAGTACCTGGATGACCAGCCAGAAAAGAGCTATGACGTGCCTTTATAACCTTGAGTTGCAGATGCAATGGTACAAAGAATTTCCCCGAAAGACGAGCAGGACCATCCTCCTAAGCCTTCAATACCTCTCCCTCCAGCTCAGAACACACACAGTGAGGTCGACCACCACTTCTTGTAAAATTGGGACAGAGTCATCCGAACTACCACCACATGGGAGGCTCAGAGATAAAGCATCAGTTTTGACGTTTTTCATTCCAGGATGGTAAGTGACAATCTGGTAAAAAATGTAGACCATCTAACCTGTCTACAATTAAGACATTTAGCAGATTTGAGGTATAACAGATTTTTATGATCAAAAATGACAGTGACAGGGTGGACTGCCCCCTCCAAAAAATGACGCCACTCCTAAAAAGCCAGCTTGATGGCCAAAAGTTCTCTATTGCCCATGTCATAGTTCCTTTTGGCTGACATTTTTTTTTTTTTACAGAAAAGGGCACAGGGATGCCACTTACCAGGGGACAGTACAGGAGCAGTGGAAAAGCATTTCTTCAAAGAAGAGAACGCCTAACAGGTGCAGTTGGACCACCTCGAGAAGTCCATACCTTTCTTTGTCATATCAGTGAGGGGGTTGGCAATTGACAAGAAGTTTTTAATAAACTTCCGATAATAGTTATAAAACCCAAAAAGTGGTGCAACTCTTTCAGATTTTCTGGCTGATCCTATTACAGAACTGCACATATCTTATCAGAATCCGTCCAGAAACCTGCAGCAGACACTAGGAAACCCAGAAACTGGACCTCTCGTGTGATGAACACACATTTTTCTAATTTGGCGTACAGTTTTTTATCCTGCAGAACCTGTAATACCTGCCTGACGTGTACCTGATGTGACTTGAGATCAGGTGAGTATTGTAGGGTTTCACTCGCTCAGGTGTGACGGTTGACACTCAGGAGGCACGTTCCATTAAAAGTTCAAAGGGTTTATTGCTCCATAAACCACATAGCAAAACAGAAAACAAATAGCCCTTAGCTCAGGAAAAGGGAAAACAAGTGTCCAGTCCTTCAGGCTCAGTCCTGGAGCCTTAAGGTGCCAATATGGACTGAGGGTCATTTGACCCTCTCTCAGGACTTCAGGGGGGATCTTGAAATTCCCGGGACTTCTAGTGTTAACACACTCTGGGCTATCACTTCCACACATCTCTTGTGTTAAGCATTAGCCTTTCTTTTATAGGTCTAACCACACCCAGAAACCCATCACATGATTAGACATGTGGTTATGACATCACCACAGGTCCTGAAACACATATAGATAGCTATGGTTACATCACAGCGACAAGCCACCTATGTGACACATATCTCCCATTGACTAGACAACCTTTAGCCACGCTACAGTATATTAACCCCTTCATGACCCAGCCTATTTTGGCCTTAATGACCTTGCCGTTTTTTGCAATTCTGACCAGTGTCCCTTTATGAGGTAATAACTCAGGAACGCTTCAACGGATCCTAGCGATTCTGAGACTGTTTTTTCGTGACATATTGGGCTTCATGTTAGTGGTAAATTTAGGTCGATAATTTCTGAGTTTATTTGTGAAAAAAAACGGAAATTTGGCAAAAATTTTGAAAATTTTGCAATTTTCACATTTTGAATTTTTATTCTGTTAAACCAGAGAGTTATGTGACACAAAATAGTTAATAAATAACATTTCCCACATGTCTACTTTACATCAGCACAATTTTGGAAACATTTTTTTTTTTTTGCTAGGAAGTTATAAGGGTTAAAATTTGACCAGTGATTTCTCATTTTTACAACAAAATTTACAAAACCATTTTTTTTAGGGACCACCTCACATTTGAAGTCAGTTTGAGGGTTCTATATGGCTGAAAATACCCAAAAGTGACACCATTCTAAAAACTGCACCCCTCAAGGTGCTCAAAACCACATTCAAGAAGCTTATTAACCCTTCGGGTGTTTCACAGCACCAGAAGCAACATGGAAGTAAAAAATGAACATTTAACTTTTTAGTCACAAAAATGATATTTTAGCGAAATTTTTTTTATTTTCCCAAGGGTAAAAGGAGAAACTGGACCACGAACTTTGTTGTCCAATTTATCCTGAGTACGCTGATACCTCATATGTGGGGGTAAACCACTGTTTGGGCGCACGACAGGGCTCGGAAGGGAAGGAGCGCCATTTGACTTTTTCAATGAAAAATTGGCTCCAATCTTTAGCGGACACCATGTCGCGTTTGGAAAGCCCCCGTGTGCCTAAACATTGGAGCTCCCCCACAAGTGACCCCATTTTGGAAACTAGACCCCCCAAGGAACTTATCTAGAAGCATAGTGAGCACTTTAAACCCCCAGGTGCTTCACAAATTGATCCGTAAAAATGAAACAGTACTTTTTTTTCACAAAAAAATTATTTTAGCCTCAATTTTTTCATTTTCACATGGGCAACAGGATAAAATGGATCCTAAAATTTGTTGGACAATTTCTCCTGAGTACACCGATACCTCACATGTGGGGGTAAACCAGTGTTTGGGCACATGGTAAGGCTCGGAAGGGAAGGAGCGCCATTTGACTTTTTGAATGAAAAATTATCTCCATCGCTAGCAGACACCATGTCACGTTTGGAGAGCCCCTGTGTGCCTAAACATTGGAGCGCTCCCACAAGTGACCCCATTTTGGAAACTAGACCCCCCAAGGAACTTATCTAGAAGCATAGTGAGCACTTTAAACTCTCAGGTGCTTCACAAATTGATCCGTAAAAATGAAAAAGTACTTTTTTTTCACACAAAATTTGTTTTAGCCTCAATTTTTTCATTTTCACATGGGTAATAGGAGAAATTGGACCCCAAATGTTGTTGTACAGTTTGTCCTGAGTACGATGATACCCCATATGTGGGGGTAAACCACTGTTTGGGCGCACGGCAGGGCTCGGAAGGGAAGGCATGCCATTTGGCTTTTTGAATGGAAAATTAGCTCCAATCATTAGCGGACACCATGTCACGTTTGGAGAGCCCCTGTGTGCCTAAACATTGGAGCTCCCGCACAAGTGACCCCATTTTGGAAACTAGACCCCCCAAGGAACTAATCTAGATGTGTGGTGAGCACTTTGAACCCCCAAGTGCTTCGCAGAAGTTTATAACGCAGAGCCATGAAAATAACAAATAATTTTTCTTTTCTCAAAAATTATATTTAAGCCCACAATTTTTTATTTTCCCAAGGGTAACAGGAGAAATTGGACCCCAAAAGTTGTTGTCCAGTTTCTCCTGAGTACCCTGATACCCCATATGTGGGGGTAAACCACTGTTTTGGCACACGTCGGGGTTTGGAAGGGAAGTAGTGATGTTTTGAAATGCAGACTTTGATGAAATGCTCTGCGGGCGTCAGGTTGCGTTTGCAGAGCCCCTGATGTGCCTAAACAGTAGGAACTCCCCACAAGTGACTCCATTTTGGAAACTAGACCCCCAAGGGAACTTATCTAGATGTGTGGTGAGCACTTTGAACCCCCAAGTGCTTCACAGAAGTTTATAACGCAGAGCCGTGAAAATAATAAATGTGTTTCCTTTCCTCAAAAATATTTTTTTAGCCCAGAATTTTTTATTTTTGCAAGGGTAACAGGAGAAATTTGACCTCAACAGTTGTTGTCCAGTTTCTCCTGAGTACGATGATACCCCATATGTGGGGGTAAACCACTGTTTGGGCGCACGGCAGGGCTCGGAAGGGAAGGCATGCCATTTGGCTTTTTGAATGGAAAATTAGCTCCAATCATTAGCGGACACCATGTCACGTTTGGAGAGCCCCTGTGTGCCTAAACATTGGAGCTCCCGCACAAGTGACCCCATTTTGGAAACTAGACCTCCCAAGGAACTAATCTAGATGTGTGGTGAGCACTTTGAACCCCCAAGTGCTTCGCAGAAGTTTATAACGCAGAGCCATGAAAATAAAAAATAATTTTTCTTTTCTCAAAAATGATATTTAAGCCCACAATTTTTTATTTTCCCAAGGGTAACAGGAGAAATTGGACCCCAAAAGTTGTTGTCCAGTTTCTCCTGAGTACGCTGATACCCCATATGTGGGGGTAAACCACTGTTTTGGCACACGTCGGGGTTTGGAAGGGAAGTAGTGACGTTTTGAAATGCAGACTTTGATGAAATGCTCTGCGGGCGTCAGGTTGCGTTTGCAGAGCCCCTGATGTGCCTAAACAGTAGGAACTCCCCACAAGTGACTCCATTTTGGAAACTAGACCCCCAAGGGAACTTATCTAGATGTGTGGTGAGCACTTTGAACCCCCAAGTGCTTCACAGAAGTTTATAACGCAGAGCCGTGAAAATAATAAATGTGTTTCCTTTCCTCAAAAATATTTTTTTAGCCCAGAATTTTTTATTTTTGCAAGGGTAACAGGAGAAATTTTACCCCAACAGTTGTTGTCCAGTTTCTCCTGAGTACGCTGATACCCCATTTGTGGGGGTAAACCACTGTTTGGGCACATGCCGGGGCTCGGAAGCGAAGTAGTGACATTTTGGAATGCAGACTTTGATGGAATGGTCTGCGGGCATCATGTTACGTTTGCAGAGCCCCTGATATGCCTAAACAGTAGAAACCCCCCACAAGTGACCCCATTTTGGAAACTAGACCCCCCAAGGAACTTATCTAGATGTGT
Organism: Ranitomeya variabilis; assembly: GCF_051348905.1. Classification (NCBI taxonomy): domain Eukaryota; kingdom Metazoa; phylum Chordata; class Amphibia; order Anura; family Dendrobatidae; genus Ranitomeya; species Ranitomeya variabilis. The sequence goes on along the minus strand of NC_135232.1, from coordinate 538,136,609 downwards.
GGTGAGCACGTTCAACCCCCAAGAGCTTCACAGAAGTTTACAAGAGCTTCACAGAAATTTACAACGCAGGGCCGTGAAAATAAAAAATCATTTTTCTTTCCTCAAAAAAGATGTTTTAGCAAGCAATTTTTTATTTTCACAAGGGTAACAGGAGAAATTGGGCCCCAATATTTGTTGCCCAGTTTGTTGTGAGTGTGCTGGTACCCCATATGTAGGGGTAAACCACTGTTTGGGCGCACGTCAGGGCTCGGAAGGGAAGTAGTGACATTTGAAATGCAGACTTTGATGGAATGGTCTGCGGGCATCATGTTGCATTTGCAGAGCCCCTGATGTGCCTAAATAGTAGAAACACCCCACAAGTGACCCCATTTTGGAAACTAGACCCCCGAAGGATCTTATCTAGATGTGTGGTGAGCACTTTCAACTCCCAAGTGCTTCACAGAAGTTAATAACGCAGAGCCGTGAAAATAAAAAATAATTGTTCTTTCCTCAAAAATTATGTTTTAGCAAGTAATTTTTTATTTTTGCAAGGGTAACAGGAGAAATTGGACCCAAACAGTTGTTGCCCAGTTTGTCCTGAGTACGCTGGTACCCCAAATGTGGGGGTACACCACTGTTTGGGTGCACGTCGGGGCTTGGAAGGGAGGGAGCACCATTTGACTTTTTGAACGCAAGATTGGCTTTAATCAATGGTGGCGCCATGTTGCGTTTGGAGACCCCTGATGTGCCTAAACAGTGGAAACCCCTCAATTCTAACTTCAACACTAACCCCAACACACCTCTAATCCTAATCCCAACTGTAGCCATAACCCTAATCACAACCCTAACCCCAACACACCCCTAACCACAACCCTAACCCCAACACACCCGTAACCCTAATTCCAACCCTAACCCTAATCCTAACCCTAATCCCAACCCTAACCCTAATCCCAACCCTAACCACAACTGTAACCCCAACACACCCCTAACCCTATCCGTAACCCTAACCACAAGCATAATCTTAACCCTATTTCCAACCCTAGCCCTAATTCCAACCCTAACGCTAATTCCGACCCTAACCCTAAGGCTATGTGCCCACGTTGCGGATTCGTGTGAGATTTTTCCGCACGATTTTTGAAAAATCTGCAGGTAAAAGGCACTGCGTTTTACCTGCGGATTTACAGCAGATTTCCAGTGTTGTGCGAATTTCACCTGCGGATTCCTATTGAGGAACAGGTGTAAAACGCTGCGGAATCCTCACAAAGAATTGACATGCTGCGGAAAATACAACGCAGCGTTTCTGCACGGAATTTTCCGCACCATGGGCACAGCGGATTTGGTTTTCCATAGGTGTACATGGTACTGTAAACCTGATGGAAAACTGCTACGAATTCGCAGCGGCCAATCCGCTGCGGATCCGCGGCCAATCCGCTGCGGATTCGCGGCCAAATCCGCACTGTGTGCACATGCCATAACCCTAACCCTAACCCTAACCCTAACCCTACCCCTAGTTCTAACCCTAACCCTAGTGGAAAAAGAAAAAAAAAATATTTTCTTTATTTTATTATTGTCCCTACCTATGGGGGTGATAAAGGGGGGGGGTTTATTTATTATTTTTTTTATTTTGATCGCTGTGATAGAACCTACCACAGCGATCAAAATGTACTTTGTAATGAATCTGCCGGCCGGCAGATTCGGCAGGCGCACTGCGCATGCGCCCGCCATTTTGGAAGATGGAGGCGCCCAGGGAGAAGACGGACCAACTTCGGGAGGCTCGGTAAGTATGAAGGGGTGGTGGATCGGAGCACAGGGGGGGAAATCGGAGGATGGGGGAGCGGACAGGGGGACGGAGGGGGGTACCGGACAGAACGGAGGACTGGGGAGGAGATCGGGGGCGGTGGGGGGGGGGGCAGAACATGATTTCCAGCCATGGCAGATGCTATTGCAGCATCGGCCATGGCTGGATTGCAATATTTCACCATTTTCATAGGTGAAATATTGCAAATTGCTCTGATTGGCTGTTGCACTTTCAACAGCCAATCAGAGCGATCGTAGCCACGTGGGGGCAAAGCCACCCCCCCTGGGCTGAAGTACAACTCCCCCTGTCCCTGCAGATCGGGTGAAATAGGAGTTAACCCTTTCACCCGATCTGCAGGGACGCGATCATTCCATGACGCCACATAGGCGTCATGGGTCGGATTGGCACCGACTTTCATGACACCTACGTGGCGTCAAAGGTCGGGAAGGGGTTAAACACAATCAGAAAACTTTTATTATTACACCTCAAAAAAGACAGACACAGATAAAACCATTTAAAAGGCCCTAAGATATAGGACCGATAAGCGACACCCCTATATATCACAAATAAAGTATAGTACAACCAAAAAAAGTTGTAATTATAAGCAAATATGCATAATATAATGGGCTGTACAGATATAAATAGCAAAATGTCTCTTGCTCATAGGTTAAATAAGTCAAATCTCCTAGTGTTGACCCAAAACAAAAAGAATGTCATGACACACAACGTGCTGCAAACATATACACACATACTGTAATTGAAACCCTATAAAATAGGCATGACTATAATGAGTAACAGCATTATCTAAGCATGTTGAATGCCCGGAAAGCCCAAATACCAATATTCATATCACAATGTTAGGCTTGAATGTAGGCACAGACCCCACAATGATATATACGGCTATACATTAACAGTATTGTCTGAGAATGCTAAGTACCTGGAAAGCCTAAGTCCCAATGTACACATTACAATATTAGGCTGACATATAAGCATAAACCCCACAAAGATGTATGTCCAACAAACATAGGCAGCAACTGATAAGAGATAATGTGCAATTGTGCATACGCGTTGGGCTTCGGCCCCCCTCCATTCTTGGATGACATCTTTGGCTCCTACGATTTCCAAATATGACTGCTTACATTCCTCAGCAGTCAATCTGCCGTCCTTTGTAATGTTGTTAAATATGCTTATTTTGCACATTTATTTAAATCAGGACTTAACAAGGTGCGTTATTCTTAAAAGAAAAATGTCGTCATATTCTCATAAAAAGTATAGTGATTTATTGATTGTCCATAGAAAAATCGTATTGCAGCAAAACATAAAAATAGACGAAATGGTTACGAACAGATTGTCCATGTGTAGATATCAGCATTGGTTACTCATCTTTCCCAAGTCCTGAATGGAAGCCGTCTCTTTGTGTGAAGTTTGAAGGTCATGATGGCTGCCAGCTAACAGCTGTCGCCTTCTTCTTGTCAAACGTCCATGGAGAATGATGGTGAAGTAGGAGGTGGCAGTCCCACGTGACAAAAGACCCCCACACCCTCCTAAGAGACGCTTATATATGGGTCTACAGACCACGTGTTACCCTGTATATGGAGTGGACTTATGCTCTGAGCTCCTATATACATAAATAGCTTTTGTAACGTCAGCAAGAAGCAATATGCTCGGTACAGGATAATTTAATATTTAACAATTCCCCCTTTTGAGGGTGAAAGACATTGATTGAAACCCTCAAATAAAATATATTAATAAAATCTTCTTTCTTCTTTTTCTTCTTCTTTGGCAAAATAATTTAGTGTTCATAATATCAATAATAATAATAATAATAATAATAATATTGTTCTACGTACTCAATAATATAATGATATGTAAATTCATGTTATGGTAAGCCGTGACTAATATTCATATAATATATAATTATACTTCTCTATATCTACTTGAAGCATCTCAGGTCTGATGTCATCTGGTCTTCATGTTGATGTCTTCTTCTTGGTTCTTTTAAAACAATCTTTATTATAATTCTTTTGAAATAGATGATAGCATGTAGATATTGTAGAGACTGTGTGTCATGTGTCAATCAAAGTCTATAAATTCAAATGTTGATAAGAAAACAAAGTTCATAGATGAAATGTAGCTTTAATATCTGTGCAGTGTCACCTTTAAAAACCTGGACTTACATTGGCTCGCCTTGGATATTTCTGGAATCCTTCTATATCATCCGCACTGGTCTTGGAACAGACATCTGTGGTCGGCACAGCAAGGGATACATTGACTCTTCCCTGCTAAACATAGCACCATAACCAGTCTTTAGTGCACAGGACACATGTCAGGGTTGTAGCATCCTGACAATTACCTGATTGTTCACCAGCTTTCATGGAAGTCTTATAGGTGATAGGAAACCACTGGAATATAATAACACAGTTCATCTTAGCATCATAGGATTATCATCCTCTCCGTGGTTGGCAGGTAGGATACTGTACTCATACTTGTCAGCAATGGATGCTGTAGTTGTGTGTGGTGACATGAATTGTATTTGACACAGTCTATTATTATTCAGAAAACATAGCATTGTTACCTTGTGAAACTTCTGGATAGCGGCTTTTTCTTCTTGTAACTTTTAAGAATCAATTGAATATAAAAATATACAAAGTCTTTATTAACGTAACTTTCGGTGTCTTGATTGAAGTCTTCATTCCCTATTCTATACCAAATCTGGTAATTTTCCTAACTTATAATATCATAGCTTACCATAGCAATCAATAATATCCATATAATTATTATCAGATTAATATGGAACTCATATTTGGAAAAATAAAATAATAATAATATATTATTAACCATATTTTTCATGTAATAGGACATTTTTATGTCATGGGTGTAATTTCTTTTTGAACCCATAGATGTCAGTGTGTCTTTTATGTAACAAGTGTTTTATTACTAAAACTTTATTAATAAACTATAACCAATAATATGTAAGAATGTGTAGCCATGAACCAAAATAAGGATATATATATATATATGAATAAATGAATGAATGAATGAATGAATGAGTGAAAGAATTGTTGTATTTAACTCAGAATTGAAGCATTTCTTATATAATGAAACCATATGATCACTATATTTGATAAAGCAATATTCTTATATTAGACATTACTTTATTAAATATTGATTTTTTTTTCTTGAGATTAAAAATAAAAATTGAGAATAAAAATTGAAGAAAAAGTGAAAAATGAAAAATAAAAATTGAGAATAAAAATTGAAGAAAAAAATAAGAAAAAGTGAAAAATGAAAAATGACAATAAAATAAAAATAAGGCCTTTATATATTGATGATAAATGCAGAGGTTATATCTCAGTAACACATTCCCTTTAATATTTCCATTATCTAGATGTTGTCATAACCTTGGATTACCAAAATATTGAAATTATGCAGCTTTGCATATAATATCCTTCATTAGAGGAAAAAAAAATGACTTTTATAATACTTATTGTATTGTACCCAATAATACCTTATTAATATTTCTTTTTTATTAAAATGTGTGAAAAAGAGGTATTGAAATGTGATTATGTAATCTGGATCAAAAACACATTTCCCCCTTAATACCAAAAAATATTATTTTATGAAAAAAATTAATTTGTAAAAACCAAAATTAAAAATAATCAATTTTATAACTGTCAGATCAGCTTGTGCCATATATTTGTTTGAAAATGTGTACCCATCTATGTAACTAAAAAAAACATTGAATATGAAAAAAAATTATAATTTATAAAAATTATTCTAAATGTAGATTTCCTTAATAAACCTTATTGATGTGTGATTGCACTTATTCACTATTAACTAAATCAATAAATAATAATTACTAAAGAAATATATATATTGAGTAAATAATATTTAAATGTATCTTACATTGTAATTTAACTGAATCTTATTTTCTATTTTCTCATACACACAAGTTGTTTTTTTTTGGTTTTTTTTTCTCAACATACCATAAGTCATGAGGCCTCTCACATACCACACGTTCCACATTCCACGCTCCTTCGGTAACTTCACTCTTACGTTAAATGCACTTAGCAGCTGCTCATCTGTCATCTGTCACTCAAACTATGACTCACATATAAAAGTTGACAATATATATATCACATACAAAGAACATGTATATTAACCCAAAATATTGTATCCTAATTATCAATCAATGCGCATTGTATACTATTAAATTTAGTATTCTAATATTTATTTGAATATTCCCCAAATACTATCTACAGTAACACTATGTTCTATCCTATGGATAAGACTCATCTATAAGAAACAAGGGTATCTGTTCCACAGCTATTTCTGGTACAGGACCTAAAACTTCTAAAGTTTCTTCTTATAGCTCTAAGTTAAAACAAGAAAGTGTAACGTCACGCCATGCAGTGAAGGAAAAAAACTATATATTATTACCATGCAAAGGGAAAAAAACAAGTTTTTAGTTTATTAGTTATGTATTATTTTTTATTAAGTGTTAAATATATACAATCATGCAGTTATTATAGCTTCCTGTGTAAATAAAACATAAATTCATGTAAGAAGTTTTTTTGTTCAATTCCTGTTTTGAAATGAAAGCTCTAAGGAAGACTAAAAGATAAAGGTTAATTTCATATTTATTTAAAAACAAAATAATTTAAATATGTTATACATATGTATATATTTAATATATGTAATTAATGCAATTCTAAGTATTATTACTGGAATAAATTTTAATTATTTCTCTATACATATAAAAATACAGTTAATATAATCTCTACTTATACAAATATCCTACAGTACTTACTGTATACTATATTAATATATATATCTGTAGAAATATATTGTATAAAATAATTACATATTAATAAATAATACATTGTATAACTCCTCTACACATCATATAATTGATTACATTTTTAGCCAATTCCTAACCCAAAATTTACCTCTCTGTCAATAATCTGTTGGCAAGCATTATTTAATAAGATCATCTTTAGGCTTATGAGCTGAGATAATGGAGTGTTCAGCTGAGCACCCCCTGGGATACTCACCACTTGTTTCCATTTGTCAATTTCCGCCATCTTTACAGGGAGATCTGACCCTCCAGCTTTTAACCCTTTCAGTGCAGCTTCAGTGGAAGACTCATAGGATTTGTAGCAGATATGTAATTTTCTTCGTACTTCATAGATGTGATTTTGGCTCAGTTTTGGAGATTTTGATTTTGGCTTCTGATAAGATATAATTCTGCTTGGTTTAAAAACCTTAGTATGATTTGTTTTCCTTTCAAGATTCTCATGTTTTCTAGAAAAATCAAGGGATTGTGCACATTCAAATAAAGAATCTTTCTGTCACGCAATAACACGAGATACAGGATTTAGGAATCTAAATTTGTTTACAAAACAATTTATCATTGATTTTTTATTCAAATTTGTACTGATCAGTCTGTAAACCCTTTCAAAAATGGACATGAATGTAAACGTACATTCTTTCCGGCCAATCCTCAATTTTAGAAGAATATCAAGATCTGGATAATTTTCTTGTAATCCACAAAATATCAAAATTTTTAATCTTTCCACATCAGTCATTTCTTCATGGAATTCTTCATCCTGCATTTTTAATGAGAATTTCCTGATAAAAGTTACTGGAAGCCAAATTTTAAACAACCAATTCTTCTCAATATTAGTTAAATTAAACTTATCGGCAAAACTTTCAAAAATCTCTGAATTTCTGCACACATCATTTTGTTATCATATGCAGGAATGATTTTACATAATTTTAACAAGGTCTTCCTAGATTTAATTTGGAGTTGGGCCTCTGAGCCGTCTTCTATTTTTAGTGGCCCTTGTACATCATCTTTGTCAGTTGTCATGTCTCCTACGTGTCCTCCATCTTGTTTTTCATCATGAGGCACAAAGTCAAGGTCACCTTGTGTGTCCGCCATTAAAGACACGTGCGTCACCTCTTCCTCTTCCTCACGCTTTACAATACAGTCAATCTTGGGGACATCATTAATTTCCATTTCCTTAGAAATTCTTTCTACACAATCTTTTTTGGACTTCTCTGTAACAAACTCATGAAATACATTAACCATAATGTAATATATTTTTCAGTTGCTCTTTTTCTTTTTTCCAAGATACTAGCTTAGAATCTAACTTTAAATTAGCGATTTTGCATTCTGCAAATAAAGAAAGCCAAAATATTTCTACACTAGATCTGTACAAACTTACAAATTCTATCTGACTTGATTTAGCATAAGAATTAATCAAATCCATTGTTCTTACCTTGAAATCTCAGCTTGTAGTTCTTTTGCTGGGCTCCGGACTTCACTTCACCACGGCTATTTTCAGCATGTCCGGCACTTGTAGTACTCCTACTACTTGTCAATTCAACTAACACCTGTTAGTCTCTGTTACGTTTACAAAGTCATAGGTTCTTCTGAGATCTTTGTGACTTGAAGTTTTGAAGTGAAATTCATGAATACTTGCACAATATCTAGCGAACTCTCTTCCGACGTCCCCCCCCCCCGTGTGCAAAAATGAAGGAAATTCACGTAAAAATAGCACAAAAATCAAAACTGGCTGGCTTCGGCAATGTTAAATTTTGCACATTTATTTAAATCAGGACTTAACCAGGTGCGTTATTCTTAAAAGAAAAATGTCATCATATTCTCATAAAAAGTATAGTGGTTTATTTATTGTCCATAGAAAAATCATATTGCAGCAAAACATAAAAATAGACGAAATGGTTACGAACAGATTGTCCATGTGTAGATATCAGCTTTGGTTACTCATCTTTCCCAAGTCCTGAATGGAAGCCGTCTCTTTGTGTGAAGTTTGAAGGTCATGATGGCTGCCAGCTAACAGCTGTCGCCTTCATCTTGTCAAACGTCCATGGAGAATGATGGTGAAGAAGGAGGTGGCAGTCCCACGTGACAAAAGACCCCCACACCCTCCTAAGAGACGCTTATATATGGGTCTACAGACCACGTGTTACCCTGTATATAGAGTGGACTTATGCTCTGAGCTCCTATATACATAAATAGCTTTTGTAACGTCAGCAAGAAGCAATATGCTCGGTACAGGATAATTTAATATTTAACAAATGTATACTTACATTTTCTTGCTTCCTCTGCATCTGGGTCTCAGTTGGTCATGCTTAATGTTCAAACTTGCAATGCCTAAATTATGAATATGCATTTGTCATGTACTCTGTAGACCAGCTTTTGGGGATCTAGCACTATTTTTAGCTACAACGTGCACCTTTATTAGCATTACTATTAAGCAAGCTTGCTTTTTATAGCGGTACTTTTGAAACTCTATTTATTGCCTCTGTACGTTGTGTGTAGCTCTGACTCATGCATTTTTGTGATATGTATATTCCTCTGTTTTGAGACACACCAGACTGAGTCTCAATCTACCCTACCAGGTGCTAGTCCCAATACTCTGTATTGGATGGTTATTTGAGCCCTCAATATTGGCTCTGGATGTATTGCTGTATTAAGCCTTGATTATCTGTTATATATATTTTTTGTCTGCCCAGATTGTATGGGGGGGGGGCTTACATCAACCAGGGAACTATTTTTGTGTGGTTTTAAATGTTTGGTCTGTGTGCACACTTAAATAAAGATTTCACTGTTTATAATTCTGGTGATCTACATATCAGCATGTTCTTTTCTCTCTTTGCTTGTATTATTAAACAGTGGAAACCCCCCACAACTGACCCCATTTTGGAAACTACACCCCTCAAAGATTTTAATCAGGGGTATATGGAGCAATTTGAACCCACATGTACGACACAGAGTTTGATAACATTAGGTCGTCATATTGAAAAAATTCATTTTTTTCAGGAAAATCTTGTTTTAGACCTGAATTTCTCACTTTTTTCAGAAATAACATCAAAAAGTGGACCCCACAGTTCGTTACCCACTTTATTTTGAGCGCAGCGATATCCCATATGTAGTCAAAAAGTTCTGTTTGGACAAATGGCAGGGCTTGCACAGAAAGGGGCACAATGTGACAAATTTGGCTTTATTTGAAATAGATTGTTATACTGGCAGAGCCTGTATGGTTCAAGAGCAACAGAAATCCCCCATAAATGTCTTTTTTATAAATTGTACCCTCTAATCTATTTATCTAGGGAGGTAATGAGTAGGTTGATGCCACCATTTTTTATGCAGTTGATGCAACACAAGCTTGAAAATTTACAATTTGCATTTTTTTCACTGTCTCTTTTATGATTATTTTTTGTAAGTTCTGAGGAACACACCTCAAATTTTATTTCACTAGTTTTTAAGTGTTCAGAAATATATCCAATATGGCACCAATGTGAGTACTGGTGACAAAGGAGTGTCTATAATAGATGGCACACCATTTGGTCTTTAGAGTGAAATTGAAGATCCAGGACCCATTCAAAGCTTCTAGAGACATTGAGCAAACAAGAAAATCCTTCCAGGAATTATTACTCACAGAGGGAGGCATGCTCCTAAAACACATTGGCTGATTATAAAATTGGTCTTGCTAACAAAACAGTTGTCCCGCATTTGCGTATATTGCAGCAGGAAGAATAAACTGTACTGGAATGAAGGGCAAAATGTGGAGGAAAATGCAGCCAACTATGTGGCAAAGAGGAGTTTGTTACAAAGATGAAAGAACACCATCAGGGCTAGAATGGCAGACACTTTCAGAGACTGTCATTAGCCACAAGTAAGTGTTCACATTAGGCATTCAGCTCAGATACCATAGGTAAGTGTTCACACCAGACAGTCAGTGTAGTTACCCATTCGATCTGAGATTACCTTGACGTTTTGGTGAATGGGCTCACAACGTTTGCAAATCTTGTGCTAAAAATTTCATGTGTTTGTTCATTAAGTTCATAAGCCAGTATGCTATTTCACATTTCACATATTTCACATTTTCCTATTTTTTAGCACAGACGAGTTTGGCCATTGATCTATTTTGTATTTGACTTTTTTTGGCTACAAACTATTTATATATATATATATTGTTCGGTCAGTTTATCTATTTTATTATATACTTTTTTCTGACTTGAACGTCCCGCCCTTCTCCATGTTTTAATTACATCTCAACACTATTGGTTCTGAGCCTCCTATATTAGTAGGCTTTACCCTGTCATTAGCCACAAGTAAGTGTTCACATTAGGCATTCAGCTCAGATACCATAGGTAAGTGTTCACACCAGACAGTCAGTGTAGTTACCCATTCGATCTGAGATTACCTTGACGTTTTGGTGAATGGGCTCACAACGTTTGCAAATCTTGTGCTAAAAATCTCATGTGTTTGTTCATTAAGTTCATAAGCCAGTATGCTATTTCACATTTCACATATTTCACATTTTCCTATTTTTTAGCACAGACGAGTTTGGCCATTGATCTATTTTGTATTTGACTTTTTTTGGCTACAAACTATTTATATATATATATATTGTTCGGTCAGTTTATCTATTTTATTATATACTTTTTTCTGACTTGAACGTCCCGCCCTTCTCCATGTTTTAATTACATCTCAACACTATTGGTTCTGAGCCTCCTATATTAGTAGGCTTTACCCTGTCATTAGCCACAAGTAAGTGTTCACATTAGGCATTCAGCTCAGATACCATAGGTAAGTGTTCACACCAGACAGTCAGTGTAGTTACCCATTCGATCTGAGATTACCTTGACGTTTTGGTGAATGGGCTCACAACGTTTGCAAATCTTGTGCTAAAAATCTCATGTGTTTGTTCATTAAGTTCATAAGCCAGTATGCTATTTCACATTTCACATATTTCACATTTTCCTATTTTTTAGCACAGACGAGTTTGGCCATTGATCTATTTTGTATTTGACTTTTTTTGGCTACAAACTATTTATATATATATATATATATATATATATATATATATATATTGTTCGGTCAGTTTATCTATTTTATTATATACTTTTTTCTGACTTGAACGTCCCGCCCTTCTCCATGTTTTAATTACATCTCAACACTATTGGTTCTGAGCCTCCTATATTAGTAGGCTTTACCCTGTCATTAGCCACAAGTAAGTGTTCACATTAGGCATTCAGCTCAGATACCATAGGTAAGTGTTCACACCAGTCAGTGTAGTTACCCATTCGATCTGAGATTACCTTGACGTTTTGGTGAATGGGCTCACAACGTTTGCAAATCTTGTGCTAAAAATCTCATGTGTTTGTTCATTAAGTTCATAAGCCAGTATGCTATTTCACATTTCACATATTTCACATTTTCCTATTTTTTAGCACAGACGAGTTTGGCCATTGATCTATTTTGTATTTGACTTTTTTTGGCTACAAACTATTTATATATATATATATTGTTCGGTCAGTTTATCTATTTTATTATATACTTTCAGAGACTAGTCGTACAACGTCCTTTTAGCTCCATAAATCCCTATATGAGAGACGAATGTGCCAATAGACTTAGTACACAATAGCAAGCTCCCATCCGCCAAGGTCAGAACCGTTATATGCACAAAACAACCAGTTCTCTATAGAAAGTATTGTCTGGTACCATAGGTTCGGCAAGAACCATAAAGTAAAGCCCATAGTGTATAAGTATGGAACTTCCTAATTTTTTAGAAATCCTACAATAAAATGATCATGCCCGTATCATCAACATAAATATAAGTAATATAAATGGAAGCCAAAGTTTTGTGTAGCAAGACAGTCGTAAAAACAGTCAAAGTTAGATAAATGGTCAAAAATGTTTGTGAGTAATCAAGTCCTTGAATTCATTTTCAGATCTCACTTTTCAAGATCATTTCTGGGGTCCACATTCTAATGCTTATTGACGTGGGTACGTGGATGAGAATTTGTTGGAATAGTAGTTTGGTATGGGATTGATCGAGTCCTAGAATTTTCAGATGACCTGACTTTGCAAGAACATTTGTGGGGTCCACACTCTAGAGCGTACAGACGTGGGTACGTGGATGAGAATTTGTTGGGATAGTAGTTTTGTATGGGATTGATCAAGTTCTGGAATTAATTATAAAATGGGGTAAAATGGGATCTACTAATTAAAATATTCTTTATCAATTATTCCAAATTGTTCTACTGGGGCCACTAAGCAGAAAATAAAAATTATTGAAAAAACAAACAAACTAATAATTGTAGGTGGTGTGGTAGGTCTCAAAACAGGGGGGAGATACAAAGGCCTGGTTGGGATGGGCATGTGGGGCAATAGAATCGGGAAACACTCCATCTGCCATGCTTTCTGCAAACTCGGCATCTTTTTTGAGGATACCTTTGGGTGGGAGTGACAGGGACAGGGTGAGGAAAATGGCGTTCTTCATGTCTCCGGGAATCCTCAGAGTCGAAGGCTTCCCCTGGTGCCATTGACTCAAATATGATGCTCTCTACAATTTTTTCCTGAAAGTGCAGGAACGTAAGTGGTCCTTGGGACTTTTTATACAGGACAAAGCTGTTATATGTGGCAGTTTGAATAAGGTAGATTGCCACCTTTTTGTACCAGGCCCTGGTCTTCCTATTGACCAGGTATGGTTGCAGAACCTGGTCTGACAAGTCTACGCCACCCAAATATTTGTTATAGTCTGTGACGCAGACTGGTTTTTCCTTGTCCCTGGTGGCACCCATCTCTCTGACCGTCACAGTGGTGTCCGCATGCAGTGTGGAAAGCATGTAGACGTCCTTCCTGTCTTTCCACTTCACTGCAAGAAGTTGGTCACTTGCGAGTGAGAATGACGCCCCCCTCTCCAAACATCTGGACACCAACTGTGACGGAAACCCCATTCTTTTTCCTGACTGTCCCACAGGCCCCTGTATTTGCAGTATGGAGGGATTTATATAGGGGGATGCTCGTGTAGTACTTGTCAGTATACATGTGGTACCCTTGATGGAGAAAGGGTGTCATTAGCTCCCAGACAATTTAGCCTGGGATACCAATTGTCTGGGGGCAGTTTGGGGGGTTTATTTGGCGGTCCCTACCTTCATATATTAGGAAGGTGGACATGTACCCTCATGAGCTCTCGCAAGTTTTGTATAATTTTATGCTGTATTCGGCTCTCTTGGAGGGAATAAATTGGCGGAATGACAGACAGCCCTTGTAGCTCATCAAGGACTCGTCGACTGCCACATTTTGCTCTGGGGTATAGGAATTTAGAAATTAAGTTTTTTAGGAGGGAAATAAGGTGTCTCAATTTATTTAGCTGATCGTAGCTGGGGTCAGTTCTTGGGGGGGCTTGGGAATTGTCACTGAAATGGAGGAATCTCATCAGGGCTTCGTAACGGACTCGGGACATGACGGCTGCAAATACAGGGGTGCTGTGGACAGCTTTTGTTGCCCAGTAAGAGCAGCGTGTGCTTTTTTTTACTAAACCCATATTCAGGGTGAGGCCTAGGAATTTTTTTTATTTCGGGGACATTTGTGGGTGTGAAGAAACCAAATTGTATCTTAATTTCCCAGACAACCATGTTTTTTGCAAACCAAAAGTACTGGCTTTTTATCTGTATATTGGCTTGTGAATTTAAGTGTTTGTGTCTGGTAGGTCAAGAAGACAGACTTGCACAGCAGGTTTTGGATGCCACTATATCCAATCCCACCAAATCGGCCTTGGGAAGAGGACCAGAGTGGCTATATGACCTCAACAAAAAATGGAAACTACTGGAGATGTTCCAGCTTCAAAAGATTGAATAGAAGTTAATGCAGGAACTACGGAATGTGGAGGAAGCCATGCATGGACCCAATGGATACCAGTAGTTACTTTTCAATTACATATGGAGTTTATTTTCATAAGGAGCATATGGAATATGCTCTAGGGGAACTAGACGATCGGAAGCCTATCATGTCTGGTTAATTAGGATGGGGGAGGAATGTGAAGAAACCAAATTGTATCTTAATTTCCCAGACAACCATGTTTTTTGCAAACCAAAAGAACTGGCTTTTTATCTGTATATTGGCTTGTGAATTTAAGTGTTTGTGTCTGGTGGGTCAAGAAGACAGACTTGCCAACTGATATACTATCTAACATACTGTGTAAGTCTGTAAAGGTACCTTCACACTGAACAACTTAACAAAGATAACTATAGCGATCCGTGATGTTGCAGCATCCTGGATAGCGATATCGTTGTGTTTGACATGCAGCAGCGATCAGGATCCTGCTGTGACATCGTTGGTCGGAGCTAGAAGGCCAGCACCTTATTTCGTCGCTGGATCACCCGCTGACATCGCTGGATCGGTGTGTGTGACGTGGATTCAGTGATGTCTTCACTGGTAACCAGGGTAAACATCGGGTTACTAAGCGCAGGGCCACGCTTAGTAACCCGATATTTACCCTGGTTACCATTGTAAATGTAAAAAAAAAAAAACACTACATACTCACATTCCAGTGTCTGTCGCGTCCCCCGACGTCCGCTTCCCTGCACTGTGTCAGCGCCGGCCAGCCGTAAAGCAGAGCACAGCGGTGACGTCACCGCTCTGCTTTAGGGCCGGCGCTTAGGCTACGTTCACATTTGCGTTGTGCGCCGCAGCGTCGGCGCCGCAGCGCACAACGCAAACAAAAACGCAGCAAAACGCATGCACAACGCTGCGTTTTGCGCCGCATGCGTAGTTTTTTTCATTGAATTTGGACGCAGCAAAATTGCAACTTGCTGCGTCCTCTGCGCCCCGACGCGGGCGCCGCAGCGACGCATGCGGCGCAAAACGCAAGTGCGCCGCATGTCCATGCGCCCCCATGTTAAATATAGGGGCGCATGACGCATGCGGCGCCGCTGCGGCGCCCGACGCTGCGGCGCTGGCCGCAAATGTGAACGTAGCCTTACACAGTGCAGGGAAGCAGACGCCGGGGGACGCGACAGACACCGGAGTGTAAGTATGTAGTGTTTGGTTTTTTACATTTACACTGGTAACCAGGGTAAACATCGGGTTACTAAGCGCGGCCCTGCACTTAGTAACCCGATGTTTACTTTGGTTACCCGGGGACTTCGGCATCGTTGGTCGTTGGAGAGCTGTCTGTGTGACAGCTCTCCAGCGACCACACAACGACGAAACAGCGACGCTGCAGCGATCGGCATCGTTGTCTATATCGCTGCAGCGTCGCTTAATGTGACGGTACCTTAATAGTGACTGTACATAGAGTGTGTTAAGCTTTGTTTATTGATGTGTGCTGATATGCTAATAGTGCTACCTTGATCCCATCACCATTGTTTACCTTATCTTGATGTTGGACTGAAGGACCCTGGGTAATTCTAAAAATAGCTTACATGCCTCAGACTCAGAGATCACATCCTGGGAGACTGAAGTAACACAGAGCTACCAGCCAGACATTCTGCAAACCACCCAACAGACAAGAGAAAGGACTGCAGCCAATTCATCATGGCACCATCACGAGGGACACTGATCTATGATTCTATAGGAAACAACCTAGGAGTTTTTGGCTCCGGTTGGAAGGACACAGATCTGATCCAGTGACCATCTCTGAACCATGGATATGTTTGGAGAAAGCCAGGTTTGAGACCCGCTGGTCGCCTGGTTCCATGGAGATGGTCAGATAAGCCAGGTGGTGACTCTCGTGTCAACTGGCTTTGGACCTTGTATGGACTCTATGGACAGTTCTTGGTCATCTCCCTATGCTTGTCGTTACCTCTTCTCTGTGCATGCATCCACAGATGAAGTAGCGACCCTGGGAGCTCTGACATCATGTCAACTGGCTTTTGACCTTGTATGGACTCTATGGACAGTTCTTGGTCATCTCCCTATGCTTGTCCTTACCTCTTTCTCTGTGCGTGCATCCACAGATGAAGTAGCGACCCTGGGAGCTCTGACATCATGTCAACTGGCTTTTTGACCTTGTAATGACACTTCAGGATCTTAGCCGAGGGTCTGTCGGACCCGGCTGAAGAACACAGGACTGCTCTCGGTCATCTCCCTATGCTTGTCGTTACCTCTTCTCTGTGCGTGCATCCACAGATGAAGTAGCGACCCTGGGAGCTCTGACATGTCAACTGGCTTTGGACCTTGTATGGACTCTATGGACAGTTCTTGGTCATCTCCCTATGCTTGTCCTTACCTCTTCTCTGTGCGTGCATCCACAGATGAAGTAGCGACCCTGGGAGCTTTGACATCATGTCAACTGGCTTTTGACCTTGTATAGACTCTTCAGGATCTTAGCCGAGGGTCTGTTGGACCCGGCTGAAGAACACAGGGCTGCTCTCGGATATTTCCCTACGCTTGTTGTTACCTCCTCTCTGCATGCATCCACAGATGGAGTAGCGACCCTGGGAGCTCGGACGTAACATCTACCATTATCTCGGTGAGTCAGCGGAAGGGTGAGGCCCTGTAATGTGCACCATCTTGGGGTAATTGGTGGGATTCTTCTGTTTGCTATTGTGTGTTGTGGTTCAATAAAGTATTGCCACACCATTTTACCTTAACCCTGTGTTGTCTGTGTAGTGTATTGCCCACTGGGAGATAGTGCGGGCGCTCAATGGTATGAGCTGTGGTCCATGCAGTCTTGCTAAAGACAGCTGGGCCAGCGGACGAGAGCACCCACTGACCCCGTTTCTTCACAGTGGGGATCCATGAACGGGAATGAAAGGCAGTGGGCTTTTGGGAAATATATTACCAGGCATATAGGTTTGTTTAGTGGACGATTAATTGCAGGACTGCGGGGCTAATGAAAATTTGAAAAAAAATCAATGGGGGTAAAATTGGCAACATCTACTCTTAGTCCAGGGACTGCAGACAAAGGGGGAATTTGAGGGGAAAATGAGGTGTCATTATATCACAGCGGTGGGAGGACAGCGGTACTTGGTCCTGCCTCTGAAGCTTCAGCAGTGACGACCGACTCCACTACCATAGGGCTGGGGGATCCCATGGAGGAAGAGTCGTCATCACTGTCTGAAAGCTGCTCAGCTTCAGAGGCAGATTCTGTTTTGCTGCCAGAGCAAAGCAGGCTGTAAGCTTGCTCCGCTCTGAAAGTTCTGTGGGCCATTTTATTTATTTCTTCTGCTAACCCGAATATGTGTAACCCTAACCCTAATATGCGTAACACTAAGATGTGTAACCCTAACCCTAATATGCGTAACCTTAATATGCGTAATCCTAACCTTAATATGCGTAACACTAATATGCGTAACCCTAACCCTAAAAAATTAAAAACATTATAAAAAAAATTGTTTTTTTTTATTTTTATAATCCTCTGCTGATGATGCAGGGACTACGGAGAACGGGGGTGGGTAAATGGGATGCTGGCGGATGCAGAAATGATGTTTTTTATCACTCTGACAGGGCAGCACTTGAACTGTAGTCTCTCTCTCTTCTCTCCCAGAACAACTACAAGGAGAGAAGAGAGGTACAGCCCAAGTGCTGCCATATTTATCAAATATTAGGGGTTTTGATCACTGTGATAGGACATATTACAGTAATCAAAACCCAGCAGCCAATGAGAAAATTCTCACTGGTTGCCGGGTGTCTGCTGGCAGATCTCGGCGGGCGCACTGCGCATGCGCCCGCCATTTTCTTCCAGCCGAGAAGAAGGGGGGCCAGGAGCTGTGGGCTGGGGGACAGCGTCTGCGGGGACTTATTATGTACCGTGGGGGGCTCAGGGGACCCTATTTCTCTCCCCTCTGATGTGCGATCTCCATCAGAGGGGAGAGAAAATGCAAAACAAACTACCGTATTTTCCGCTTTGTAAGATGCACTTTATTTCCCCCAAATTTGGGGGGGAAATGGGGGTGCGTCTTACAAAGCGGATATACCGCTTACTGTTACAGACTGGGATGAGGGGGTGTCCGCTGCCGCCCGCCGCCGCCCACCACCGCTGCTGCTGCCGCCCGCCACCGCTGTCGCTGCCGCCCGCCACCGTGGTTGTCCGCTGCTACTCCGGTGCTGCGGGGGGCTCTGGCGACATTTTGTGAAAGACCAGAGCCCCCCGGCAGTTCGTCCATGCGTTCCTTCCTGTATGACTGACTCCAGGAAAATGGCCGCCGAAATCTTGGAAGATGAGATTTCAGCGCTGAGATCTCATCTCTCGAGATTCCGGCGGCCATTTTCCCGGAGTCAGTCATACAGGAACACATGGACGAACTTCCGGGGGGCACTGGCCTTTCACAATATGTCGGCAGAGCCCCCGCAGCACCGGAGACAGCCCTGCAGCCCCGGAGCCCCCCCGCAGACCGCCTCATCCCAGCCTGCAGCACAGGAGCCCCCCTGCAGACCGCCTCATCCCAGCCTGCAGCACAGGAGCCCCCCTGCAGCACAGGAGCCCCCCTGCAGACCCCCTCATCCCAGCCTGCTGCACAGGAGCCCCCCTGCAGACCCCCTCATCCCAGCCTGCAGCAATGATCCACTCCTGCCTCCAGCAACGACCCTGGGACCCTGATCCACCGCAGCCATAACCCCTGGTAAGTAATAAGACGCAAGGATTATAAGACGCCCCACCAATTTATTAAAAAAAGTTTTTTCCTATTTTTCTCCTCAAAATTTGGGGTGCGTCTTATAATCCGGAGCGTCTTATAATCTGGAGCGTCTTACAAAGCGAAAAATACGGTATTATATATATATATATATATATATATATATATATATATATATTACACACACACACACACACACACACACACACACACACACACACACACACACACACACACACACACACACACACACACACACACACACACACACACACACACACACACACACACACACACACGTTATATGGGGCGAACGCAACCCCGGGGAATTGCAATCGCCCCTGGGGTCGGCAAAAACCGACCCCAATCAACTCCAAAACCCTGGGGAAGCTAGATTTTGGCAGGCGTATCTGCACATGCGCCCGCCATTTTGTTACTGCCAGAGGAGAAGGAGGAGGGCCGGGGACCGGGGGACAGCTTTTTCGGTACATAAGGTACCGTGGGGGGCTCGGGGGACCCTATTTCTCTCCCCTCTAATGTGCGATCACATCAGAGGTGATCAAAACCGTTTTTTGTTTTTTTTTGTGATCGCCGATAAACGGTTAATTACCGGCGATGGCAAAAGCAGGGTCGGTAAAAACCGACCCGAAATATTGTTCTCTGGGGTCTCGGCTACCCCCGGAGAAAATCGGACTCTGGGGGGCGCTATTCACTTTTTCCACAGCACCGTTAATTAACAGCGCTGTGGTTTAAGTACCATTAATGACCGCCGTTAAAAAGCGTATCGGCGGTAGTTAAGGGGTTAAGGCCGTGGAGCACCGAAGCTCTTCAGCTATCCATCTGCCTCCATGTGCTGCTGGCCACGCCCTCCTGTATTCCATAGTCTTTAAACCGCTCAACCAAATTAATAGGTTGGTGACTGAAGCAGAAAGGGGGATTATTGGAAACTTCAATTAATATTTACATCTAGTATTAATCCACTTTTTAAGCTAGATAAATTTAAATTAGTCAGCTCCCCATCAATTGATATCGATTGAATCATGATACAAATGTATTCTAAACATCCACTATGTTCATAACACCTAGAGTTTTAGAATAAGATTTATATTAGTTATGAAATCATGTTCTCAAGAATCATCATTTAAAATAAGAGGCCAAATAGAAACATAACAGTGCAATTTAAAGTGAAATTAAAAACATATACCCACAGTTCTAACAATTTTTTCAATATATCGCAAGATGATATAGCTTCCTAGGTATACAGGTATTCTATAAGAATATTCAGTTTATAAGCGCCATATGAGAACCCCTCATTAAGACCAGCAGGATTCATAGTACCAAGACTGTATATCCATCTAGCCTCCCCTTTTAATAGAAGTTGATCAAGGTTACCTTTTCTCTGTTTAACCCCTTCATGATCTGGGGTATTTTTGTTTTTTCGCTCCCCTCATTCCCAGAGCCATAACTTTTTTATTTTTCCGTCAATATGGCCATGTGAGTATAGGATATACTTGGCACACTCGTAGGGGTCTGATGCAAAAAGTGTTTATTTATACATACAGTATTTACACGATTCAAACGTTTCGGTCAACCAAGGACCTTCATCAGTGTGCTCTATAGAGAACTATAGAGAACTTTGCTATTTTGTTTGGGTCTGCTGCACCCTGCTTGTGCATTTGTATTGAGGCCCATTCAGACAGGTAAGCATCTCTGCCTGTTTTTGGTGTATTTTCTTGAATTTTTCCTTTTTTGGTGTTTTTCATGTTACAGTAGGACTGGCAAAAAGTAAGGACCCTTGGCGCGGGTTGCCGGCTTGCATATCATGGCCAGAATATCAACTAATACCTTACATATATTTATATGTTTTGTTTTGCAAGTATATTTTTTTGCAGGGTGCAGTTGGGCCCAAATGGTTCTGTACACTGTGGCCTCTGTTCACACAGGATGCATTTTAGCACTGGGCAGCCCGCCATAGGGCGTCATTAATAGGCTGGAGCCAGATGCTTGCATTCCTTGTGTGAACACGCCACATACAGAGTATGTATCTCAGTGCATTGGTGTACCACACGGCCAAACCCTGATTGAAGGCTGGCCGTTTCATTAGGTATTGCACCTGTGCATTTGCTATTTTGTTTGGGTCCGCTGCACCCTGCTTGTGCATTTGTATTGAGGCCCATTCAGACAGGTAAGCATCTCTGCCTGTTTTTGGTGTATTTTCTTGAATTTTTCCTTTTTTGGTGTTTTTCTATAGAGAACTGGAAGGGTATAAAACATAGACCCTTAGGAGTGATATTGCATCTATAGAGAGCTGAAAAGGGTATAAGGCATAGACCATTGAGAGTAATATTGTATCGACATAGTAGACGGACGCGGTATCCACCGTAGGTCACAGGAGCTGAATGACCGCTGCCATTCAGCTCCTGTAACCTACGGTGGATACCGCGTCCGTCTCCTCTCTCTACCGCCTCCTTCTGGGCTCGATCGGCTGGTCTAGAGCCCTTTATTCAGGATTTCCTGGTTATCCTACTATGTCGATACAGTATTACTCTCAAGGGTCTATGCCTTATACCCTTTTAAGCTCTCTATACAGTTAGGTCCATATATATTTGGACAGAGACAACATTTTTCTAATTTTGGTTATAGTCATTACCACAATGAATTTTAAACAAAACAATTCAGATGCAGTTGAAGTTCAGACTTTGAGCTTTCATTTGAGGGTATCCACATTAAAATTGGATGAAGGGTTTAGAAGTTTCAGCTTCTTAACATGTGCCACCCTGATTTTAAAGGGACCAAAAGTAATTGGACAGATTCAATAATTTTAAATAAAATGTTCATTTATTCAGTCGTCATGACAGCACTAACGAGAGAGGGGATCCGCCCTTCAGGGACAGGAAACCTACAGAGATAAAAGGGCGGCACCTCTCTCCCGCATCAGTTGGTTTCCTGTCCCTGACAGGGGACCCTGCAGAGGCCTTTTGGAAGAAAGGCGAAGAAAATTGGACCCAGGTCCGACTCACCGATCCTGGAGGCGGGATGGCCCCTTCCCCGGTGTTGTTCGCGATGCTGGAAGTGCCGCACCACAGAGGGCTGTGGGGGTAGGCAGCAGCAGAGCAGGAGCAGCCTTCAGGGGGAGTGCTGTCTCTTCGGTGTCCCATCGCCGCAGGTACAGGTAAGTATTATGTGGGAGGTCCTCCTTCTGATAGGTGTGGGGGGCTCCCTGTAGCTGGGGTACGGCACACCGGAAGGTGCCCCTAGAGCGTGTAGTTCTCTCTCTTCTTTCTCTCCCCCTGTGCTGCATAACCACACGGTATTATAGGGATCACCGGTGCCCTATCTATCAGCGCTTATGGTCCGCGCTCCGGTGGGCGGCTGCGGCGTGTTGTCGGTGGTGTGGGTCTCCCCTCGGGCTTGTGCGCTGCGTGCGGCGTTTGGGGCTGTACGGCACACCGGAAGTGATGTGCGGGAAAGGGGCAGGACCTGGAGCGGCGGCAAATGATGATGTGCGGCGCATGCGCAATAGGCCGCGCCGGGAGAGAAAACATGGCGGCGCCCTGTCAGTATTACCAAAGACAGCGTTTGTGATGGTTTTTATCAGAGGAGGGGCTGGATACGACAGCGCTCCCCTGGGGGGATAGAGGGAATATCATTGGTAGTGGTTCTCCTGGAGGAGGGGCCTCCCACATGCGGTAATGTACCGGGCAGTTCATCAGGATTGGCCTGCTGACCCCCATCTGGGGGAGGTACCTTTGGGGCCGGCTATTTAATGATTCAGCTGCGGCTTCCTTTTGCTTCGCTTCCATTTTCACAATGGAGTCTCAGGAGCAGGATCCGTTGCCTTCAGAGCAACAGTGTCAACCCCTGGAGAAGCCCCATGCAGCGAACACCCAGCGACGTTCTAGTGGCAGTAGTCGTCCTGGAGGTAGAGCTGATCATTCTTCTAAAGCCGGAAAGTCCTCAAGCCGTATGGATGTTGCTTCGGTGGAGAGGGTCCCCCCGCAATCTTCGGTACCACTCAGACACTATAGGGGTAAGTGATCCTCTTGAAAGTTCACTTAGTGATTGTGTCTCCCCTTATTTCCCTTTCTTACATCAGGGAAAAAAGCAGTCCTCTAAGTCCAAGCACAAGGAATGTGCAGAATGTGGTATTCCTCTCCCTGACGAATACGTTAAAAAACTATGTGGTCCATGTATCCAGCGCCTAATAACGGAGGAGACACCCGATTTCACTACTAGTCTAAGACAAATTGTTAGGCAAGAGATTAGAAGTTCTTCAAGATCTCAATCTCATAGTAGGGGGTCTAAAATAATAGACCCTGGATCCCCAAGTTCACGTGAGGACAGTGACTTAGGAGATCTAAAGTCAGAAGCTTCTCACACATCGGTATCCTCCTCGGACACTGAGTACGGACATTCTTGTTTTTCTTTTGACCGGATAGACCGCCTTGTAAAAGCGGTAAATAACACAATTGGAATTGAGCAGACCACGCCAGAAAAATCCATGCAAGAGGTCATGTTCAAAGGTCTGGACCGTAAATCCCGCAGATGCTTCCCGGTGGTAGAGAAAGTTAGCGCCTTGATTTCCAGAGAATGGAAAAAGCCGGAAAGGGAAGGTTCTCTTCCTCCATCCTTTAAACGGAAGTATCCATTCGAAGAGTCCGCATCGGCAATGTGGGATAAAGCCCCGAAGCTCGATGCAGCGGTAGCCAAGGCTTCCAAGAAATCCTCTCTACCGTTTGAGGATCTGGGAACTTTAAAAGACCCACTGGACAGGAGGGCAGATGTGTTTCTCAAGGGAGCCTGGGAAACTTCAGCAGGGTCTCTTAGACCATCAATTGCTGCCACCTGCACTGCACGCTCCATGATGGTGTGGTTGGATAGCCTGGAGGATCAGCTAAAAAACAAAACCCCGAGAGGCGAAATGTTATCCTCCCTCTCTATGATTCAGGGCGCTGCGGCGTATCTGGCTGATGCTTCAGCGGACTCAGTCAAGCTGGCAGCCAGGTCGGCTGCTCTTTCTAATTCAGCCCGTAGAGCAATCTGGCTGAAATGTTGGCAAGGGACAAGCAGGCCAGATCTAAGTTATGCAACATTCCGTGCGAAGGGGCGCACTTATTCGGTCCAGTGTTAGACGAATTATTAGAAAAAGCGGGGGACAGTAAGAAACGTTTTCCCTACCTTGGTAGACCCACTTACAGACGTGGCACTAATAGGAGGTGGTTTGACCGAACAAGATCAAATAGAGATAAACCCAGATATGACGCCAATAAAAAGAAAGGTAGAGGCTATATGTTTAATTCCTTTCGAGACAACAGGAAGCCACAATGACTGGTGG
This sequence comes from Ranitomeya variabilis, assembly GCF_051348905.1. Classification (NCBI taxonomy): domain Eukaryota; kingdom Metazoa; phylum Chordata; class Amphibia; order Anura; family Dendrobatidae; genus Ranitomeya; species Ranitomeya variabilis. The sequence continues at coordinate 538,112,100 of NC_135232.1, read as the reverse complement.
ACCGGGTAGGAGGCAGGCTTCTGGCCTTCTATCCGGAGTGGCGCAATATCTCCAATAGCCCGTGGGTCCTAAATATTGTTGAAGTTGGGCTAAAATTTGACTTTCAGATCATGCCTAAGGACATATTTCTTATAACACCGATACGTTCTTCTCCCGCAGAACAACTGGCGTTAGAGACCGAGGTCCAGGATCTCCAACAGAAAGGCGTTTTGGTGGAGGTTCCTGAAGTACAAAGGGGTAAAGGATTCTATTCTCCCCTCTTTTTGATTAAAAAACCGGATAATACCTTTCGCACAATCATAAACCTTAAGGGCCTAAATAGTTTTTTGTGCATCCCGTCATTTAAAATGGAGTCGGTCAAAACCGCAATAAAGTTGTTGTTTGACAAGTGTTTTATGGTCGTCTTAGATCTTAAAGACGCATATTACCATGTCCCCATACATGTAGACCACCAGCGTTATTTAAGAGTTGCAGTCCTTTTAGGGGAATCAGTCAAACACTTGCAGTACAGAGCACTTCCCTTTGGTGTTGCAGTGGCCCCGCGGGTGTTCACGAAGATAATGGTAGAGGTTATGGCACATCTCCATGAGCAAGATATTCTCATAGTTCCATATCTGGATGACCTATTAATAATAGGAAATTCTGAATCACACTGCACGTCCCAACTACACAAAGTAATTGCAGCCTTGCAAGGTTGGGGTGGATAATTAATTTTAAAAAATCACGGTTGCAGCCTCTACAGGTTCAAGAATTCCTGGGTCTCATATTGGACTCAAGGTTACAGGAATGCCGTTTACCTGTCGTTAAGTTAGAAAAAATCCAACGACAGATACTTAGAGTGATTGATAATCCGTTAATAACATTGAGGGGAGCAATGTCACTGTTAGGCTTACTCACGTCTTGTATCCCGGCAGTACTTTGGGCCCAGTACCACACTAGAGTCCTACAGTGGGAGGTTTTGCACAACACTCGTCTGTTGGGGGGTCGCTTGGATAGTTCTTTTTCCTTGTCCAATTCCACTATTCAGTCCTTACGTTGGTGGTTACACACTCCAAACCTACGTAATGGGGTTCCCTGGATAAACCACATATCGTGAGTAATAACTACAGATGCTAGTCCCACGGGATGGGGGGCGCATATGGGCGAATTGTGGGTCCAGGGGGTCTGGTCACACTCTGAACAGGATATGTCATCTAACCTTAAAGAATTATTAGCCGTAGAGCGAGCTCTGAGCCATTTCCTTATATCCTTACAGGGCCATCACGTCAGGCTATTCTCAGACAATCAGGTAACGGTAGCTTACATTAACCACCAAGGGGAAACCCGGTCGAGATCTTTAATGGAGGTATCGGGTCGTATCTTACAGATAGCCGAAAATCATCTACGGTCACTCACTTCACTGCATATAAAAGGGAGACACAACGTCGTAGCCGACTTTCTAAGTCGCAGGAAGCTCGGGCAAGGAGATTGGGTGCTCAATCAGATCATCTTCGATCAGATCACCCATCATTGGGGGTGCCCACAGATAGACCTCTTCGCCAACAAAGAAAACAAAAAATGTCGTCGGTTTTGTTCCCTAAATCCCAGAGACAATCCGGAGGCGGTGGATGCCCTCTTAATTCCTTGGCACTTCAAAATAGCCTACGCCTTTCCCCCGTTGAACTTGATTCCGATTGTTCTGAGAAAAATTCGGGAGGACAAAGCTCATGTAATTCTGATAGCGCCGTTCTGGCCCAAGAGGCCGTGGTTTCCTTGGCTGAGGAAAATGTCCATTTCTCAACCGTGGATTCTCCCAGAGCTCCCAGACCTCCTTTCACAGGGTCCAATTCTCCATCCACGAGTGGCCAATTTACACCTGACGGCGTGGGATTTGAAAGGTCATTACTAAAGAAAAAGGGATTCTCAGACGGGCTCATTAACACTCTATTAAAGAGCAGAAAAAATTCCACGACAAACATTTATGTTAGAATCTGGAGAAAATTCATGTCGGTTTCAGGATCAGTGATGGGTCAGAAAGCTAATATTCCTAAAATCTTGGAGTTCCTACAAAAAGGTCTAGAGATGGGGCTAACCACAAGCACCCTTAGGGTCCAGGTGTCAGCCTTAGGTGCATTGTATAATTGTGCGTTAGCTAAAAATTATTGGATTGCTCGTTTTATTAAAGCAGCAGCTAGATCAAGACCCATCGTTAAGAAAAGACTAGCCCCATGGGACTTAAACCTGGTCCTCTCAGTGTTAACAGAACCCCCCTTTGAGCATTTAGAATCTGCATCTATAAAGGTCCTGTCCTTAAAAACAGCTCTTTTGATTGCTCTTACGTCGGCTAGGAGAGTTAGTGATTTACAGGCCCTCTCTAGACTGACTCCATATATGCAGATTAGAGAAGATAGAGTAGTATTAAGAACTGATCCCCTCTATCTTCCGAAAGTAGCGTCTAAGTTCCACAGACTCCAGGAGATAAATCTCCCCACTTTTTGTCCTAATCCTAAAAACCCAAAGGAACTCAAACTCCATACATTGGATGTCAAAAGATGCCTTCTTAAATATATTTCTTTAACAGATCCCTGGAAAAAAGATAATTCCTTGTTTATATCCTATCAGGGAGTCAAGAAAGGGTTTAGAGTTTACAAAAACACCTTAGGTAGATGGATTAGGGAGGCAATTTCTCTGGCTTATTCAGCAGGTGGCCTAGAAGTCCCGGAAGGCGTAAGGGCTCATTCCACTCGGGCCATGGCAACTTCCTGGGCGGAGAGATCGGAGGTGTCAATTGAGGACATATGTAAGGCGGCCACATGGTCATCTCCATCTACTTTCTTTAATCATTATAGATTAGATCTTGGTGGCTCCAGCGATCTCACATTTGGTAGAAGGGTGCTGGTAGCAGTAGTCCCTCCCTAATACTCTTTCTCTGTAATTCTCTCGTTAGTGCTGTCATGACGACTGAATAAATACTCAAGCTACTTACCAGGTAGCGGTGTTTTTCAGGAGTCCATGACAGCACTCCTATATTCCCTCCCTTTTCTACTGGTATGGCTTTCACCACAATAAGTATATTTTTATATATATATAAATTTTCTAAAAATTTTAGTCACAAGGTGAATTGTGTTAGATATTTATGTGTTACTAATCAATGGAGGTCCTCTCATGCTCTGTAATCCAACTGATGCGGGAGAGAGGTGCCGCCCTTTTATCTCTGTAGGTTTCCTGTCCCTGAAGGGCGGATCCCCTCTCTCGTTAGTGCTGTCATGGACTCCTGAAAAACACCGCTACCTGGTAAGTAGCTTGAGTATTTTTAATACTTGGTTGAAAACCCTTTGTTGGCAATGACTGCCTGAAGTCTTGAACTCATGGACATCACCAGACTCTGTGTTTCCTCCTTTTTGATGCTCTGCCAGGCCTTCACTGCGGTGGTTTTCAGTTGCTGTTTGTTTGTGGGCCTTTCTGTCTGAAGTTTAGTCTTTAACAAGTGAAATGCATGCTCAATTGGGTTGAGATCAGGTGACTGACTTGACCATTCAGGAATATTCCACTTCTTTGCTTTAATAAACTCCTGGGTTTCTTTGGCTTTATGTTTTGGGTCATTGTCCATCTGTAGTATGAAACGACGACCAATCAGTTTGGCTGCATTTGGCTGGATCTGAGCACACAGTATGGCTCTGAATACCTCAGAATTCATTCGGCTGCTTTTGTCCTGTGTCACATCATCAATAAACACTAGTGACCCAGTGCCACTGGCAGCCATGCATGCCCAAGCCATCACACTGCCTCCGCCGTGTTTTACAGATGATGTGATATGCTTTGGATCATGAGCTGTACCACGCCTTCGCCATACTTTTCTCTTTCCATCATTCTGGTAGAGGTTGATCTTGGTTTCATCTGTCCAAAAAATGTTCTTCCAGAACTGTGCTGGCTTTTTTAGATGTTTTTTAGCAAATTCCAGTCTAGCCTTTTTATTCTTGATGCTTATGAGTGGCTTGCACCGTGCAGTGAACCCTCTGTATTTACTTTCATGCAGTCTTCTCTTTATGGTAGATTTGGATATTGATACGCCTACCTCCTGGAGAGTGTTGTTCACTTGGTTGGCTGTTGTGAAGGGGTTTCTCTTCACCATGGAGATTATTCTGCGATCATCCACCACTGTTGTCTTCCGTGGGCGCCCAGGTCTTTTTGCATTGATGAGTTCACCAGTGCTTTCTTTCTTTCTCAGGATGTACCAAACTGTATATTTTGCCACTCCTAATATTGTAGCAATTTCTCGGATGGGTTTTTTCTGTTTTCGCAGCTTAAGGATGGCTTGTTTCACCTGCATGGAGAGCTCCTTTGACCGCATGTTTACTTCACAGCAAAACCTTCCAAATGCAAGCACCACACTTCAAATCAACTCCAGACCTTTTATCTGCTTAATTGAGAATGACATAACGAAGGGATTACCCACACCTGTCCATGAAATAGCCTTGGAGTCAATTGTCCAATTACTTTTGGTCCCTTTAAAAACAGGGTGGCACATGTTAAGGAGCTGAAACTCCTAAACCCTTCATCCAATTTTAATGTGGATACCCTCAAATGAAAGCTGAAAGTCTGAACTTCAACTGCATCTGAATTGTTTTGTTTAAAATTCATTGTGGTAATGTCTATAACCAAAATAAGAAAAATGTTGTCTCTGTCCAAATATATATGGACTTAACTGTAGATGCAATATCACTCCTAAGGGTCTATGCTTTATACCTTTCCAGTTCTCTATAGAGCACACTGATGGAGGTCCTTGGTTGACCGAAACGTTTGAATCGTGTAAATACTGTATGTATAAATAAACACTTTTTGCATCAGACCCCTACGAGTGTGCCAAGTATATCCTATACTACATTTCAAGGTCTGGGCACCTACTTCTTTGGCACCTCCACCTTCGGGCTGTGCTCTTCATCTACTTTACCGCACCTATGGCCATGTGAGGGCTTATTTTTTGTGGGACAAGCTGCACTTTTGAACGACATCATTGGTTTTAGCATGTGATGTACTAGAAAATGGGAAAAAAAATCCAAGTGCGGTGAAATTGCAAAAAAAGTGCAATACCACACTTGTTTTTTGTTTGCTTTCTTGCTATTTTCATTAAATGCTAAAACTGACCTGCCATTATGATTCTCCAGTTCATTACAAGCTCAGAGACACCAAACATGTCTAGGTTATTTTTTATCTAAGTGGTGAAAAAAAATTCCGCCAATTTCCGATACCCGTAGCGTCTCCAATTTTCGTGATCTGGGGGTCGGATGAGGGCTTAGTTTTTGCGCGCCGAGCTGACGTTTTTAATGATACCATATTGTTGCAGATATGTTCTTTTGATCACCTGTTATTGCATTTTAATGCAATGTCGCAGCGACCAAAAAAAGGTAATTCTGGCATTTCAATTTTTTTTTCTCACTACACCGTTTAGCGATCAGGTTAATCCTTTTATTTATTGCTAGATCGGGCGATTATGAACGCGGCGATACCAAATAGGTGTATATTTGATTTTTTTATTGTTTCATTTTGAATGGGGCGAAAGGGGGCGATTTAAACTTTTATATTTTTTCATATTTTTAAACTTTTTTTTTTTTTTTTTTTTTTTACTTTTGCCATGCTTCAATAACCTTCATGGGAGGCTAGAAGCTGGCACAACTCGATCGCCTCTGCTACATAGGAGCAAAGCTCAGATTGCTCCTATGTAGTAGAATTGTTGCATTGCTATGAGCGCTGACCACAGGGTGGCGCTCATAGCAATGTGGCATCAACCATAGAAGTCTCAAGGAGTCAGAGATGCGCTCATTTCTGGCCGGATGCACTGTCAGCATTTAACTAGTTAATAGCGGCAGGTGAATCGCGATTCCACCCACCGCTATTGCGGGCATTTGTCAGCTGTTCAAAACAGCCGATATGTCTCGGCTTTGATGCGGGCTCACCGCCGGAGCCCACATCAAATCAGGAGATCTGACCTCGGACGTACTATCCCGTCCGAGGTCAGAAAGGGGTTAAGTGTATATTTTTGAGCCCCAAAAAAACATATGGCCAAAGGGTCTGAACTATGATGGAATCTCATATGGCGCGAGACCGGCTTATCATTACCATTTCTAATAGAACCAACATGTTGTAATACACGTCTTCTAAATTTCTGGCTAGTCTTGCCCACATATATGAGAGGACAAGGGCAACTTACAACATAAACAATCCTGGAGGTTGTGCATTTTATTACATTTCTTAAAATATACATCTTTTCAGGTTGTTTCGGACTTTTAAATTGTTTAGACGTTAAGATAAAATTACACGACTTAAAATGGCCACATTTAAAGCATCCTGTTGTCTTAGGCTACTTTCACACTTGCGTTTTTTGCCATTCGTCGCAATCCGTCGTTTTGGTAAAAAAACGGATCCTGCAAATGTGCCCGCAGGATCAGTTTTTTGCCAAAGACTTATTTACGACGGATTGCGACGGATGGCCACACGTCGCATCCGTCGTGCAATGGATGCATCGTGCTTTGTTGGACCGTCGTGACGAAAAAAACGTTCAAGGGAACGTTTTTTCGTCCATCGGATCCGCCATTTCCGACTGCGCATGCGCGGCCGGAACTCCGCCCCCTCCTCCCCGGTCTTCACAATGGGCAGCGGATGCGTCGGAAAACTGCATCCGCTGCCCACGCTGTGCACTATTTTGCACAACGTCCGTCGGTACGTTGGGCCAACGCATTGTGACGGCCCCGTACCAACGGTAATGTGAAAGAGGCCTTATTTGTAAGCCAATCACTGCCAGATTCACCCATTGGTGGGAAGTGACTTGGTACCAGCATATTCTTTAAATTGGGCTCTCACCAAAATGTGAAATTGGGTATGCATTGCCCGATGAAAAGCCTTGTTAAGAAATTTAATGGGGTAACCCCTATGCCTAAACCATTTATATAAAACTGAACATTCCTCCAAAAAATCTTCATCCCTCGAGAAATCTCTTCTTGCTCTCAGGTATTGTTGGAATACCTCTTTTCAGAGGTAGTGGGTGAAAGCTACCCCAATGGAGGAGACTATATGTTGAGGTTTCCTTTCTGTAGGTCTTTCTTTGGATATTACAGTTTTAATCAATCCAGATCTTAAGGTCTAGCAAATTGAGAGAACTAGCATTAATCTCATGGGTAAATCTGAGGCCCAAATCATTCTCATTTAGGATGTGGACAAAAATCAAGAAAAAGATTTAGACCCTTCACTAAAATAAAAATATCAATATAACGTACCAACGAAATATGTGACTAGTGTAACATAAATCCTCATAAAACACAAATGTATCCTCCCCCCAACCAAGAAATAAATTGGCATAGCTAGCAAGATAGCAAACCGTCCCCATGGCAGTACCGCTGAGTTGATTGACGATGTTTGTGTGCAAACAAGTGGTAGAATGATTTTGTCCACATATATGCTAGCTCTCTCAGTTAGACATTCAATTAACCTCCTTTTTATGCACTTTCAGCGACACGTAGAAAGTCACAATTGTGGGATGATTACTGTACATATATTTATACTCATCCTCGCTAATAAAGTTTCCACTTTTTCCCTCCTCTAGGACAGCTTTTAACTCACATAGAAAACAGTCAGATCTGTTTCATTTTCTCATGTTTATGAATTAACCCTTTCATGACCTTGGGATTTTCCGTTTTCCCGTGTTCGTTTTTCACTCCCCTCCTTCCCAGAGCCATAACTTTTTTTAATTTTCCGTCAATTTGGCCATGTGAGGGCTTATATTTTGCGGGACGAGTTGTACTTTTGAACGACATCATTGGTTTTACCATGTCGTGTACTAGAAAACGGGAAAAAAATTCCAAGTGCAGTGAAATTGCAAAAAAAAGTGCAGTCCCACACTTGTTTTTTGTTTGGCTTTTTTGCTAGGTTCACTAAATGCTAAAACTGACCTGTCATTATGATTCTCCAGGTCAGTGCGAGTACATAGACACCTAACATGACTAGGTTATTTTTCACCTAAGTGGTGAAAAAAAATTCCAAACTTTGCAGAAAAAAAAAAAATGCGCCATTTTCCGATACTCGTAGCGTCTCCATTTTTCGGGATCTGGGGTCAGGTGAGGGCTTATTTTTTGCGTGCCGAGCTGGCGTTTTTAATGATAGCATTTTGGTGCAGATACGTTCTTTTGATCGCCCGTTATTGCATTTTAATGCAATGTCGCGGCGACCAAAACAACTTAATTCTGGCGTTTCGAATTTTTTTCTCGTTATGCCGTTTAGCTATCAGGTTAATGCTTTTTTTTAATTGATAGATCGGGCGATTCTAAATGCGGTGATACCAAATATGTGTAGGTTTGATTTTTTTTATTGATTTATTTTGATTGGGGCGAAAGGGGGGTGATTTAAACTTATATTTTTTTTTATTTTTTTCACATTTTTTTTAACTTTTTTTTTTAACTTTTGCCATGCTTCAATAGCCGCCATGGGAGGCTAGAAACAGGCACAGCACGATCGCCTCTGCTACATAGCAGCGATCATCAGATCGCTGCTATGCAGCAGAAATGCAGGTGTGCTGTGAGGGCCGACCACAGGGTGGCACTCACAGCTACCGGCGATCAGTAACCATAGAGGTCTCAAGGACTCTGCAGAAGCATCGCCGACCCCCGATCATGTGACGGGGGTCGGCGATGACGTCATTTCCGGCCGCCCGGCCGGATGCGGTAGTTAAATGCCGCTGTTTGCGTTTGACAGCGGCATTTAACTAGTTAATAGCGGCGGGTGAATCGCGATTTCACCCGCCGCTATTGCGGGCACATGTCAGCTGTTCAAAACAGCTGACATGTCCCGGCTTTGATGCGGGCTCACCGCGGAGCCCTGCATCAAAGCAGGGGAGCTGACCTCGGACGTACTATCCCGTCCGAGGTCAGTAAGGGGTTAAGGAGAATATGCATCATCATATTTACCCAGTTTCTGACATCTAACGTAATAATCCGTCCCTGTGCCCTGATGTCAAGGGTGTGTCAGATGCAACATACTCTCACTCTACATCTGGCTGCAGAAGGTCTCTGCGTTTGGCATTACAGATGCCTCTTATTATGCCTCCTTAATCCTTCTGAATCTTGGACCCAGCGGCAACCTCCCTCTGGCTCTAGTTGATACACCTGGACCTAGGGGTTTATATATCCCTAGTCTGCTGCAGAGTTTCATCGGTGATATTCACATTTTTCCCATGTGAAGGCTTGGAGCTATATCAGTCGGCTAACTTCCTCTCTGGAGCTGTTTGTGGACGTTTGCTGTTATCTCTCTGAGTCTGCTCAAGATAATTACATTCCCCTTGTCTGTCTACCTTTTTGTCTTTAGTTTACAGTGGGGACTGACCAGTGCTCATCTCTCCCCCTCCCTATCCAGGGCCTAACTCTAGGTCGGTTTTGTGGCTGGCCGGGAAACTAAGGATGGTACCCGCCGAATGTTGAATCTCATCAGGGTGGCGGAACTGTCGGGCCTTCCCAGTGCCTTTCTGTCCTTGGATGCTGAGAAGGCTTTTGATAGGGTACATTGGTGATATTTGGGGAGTGTTCTTCGGAAGTTCGGTTTGGAGGGCCCCATCCTATCAGCGATCTCGGCCGTATATTCCACTCCATCTGCCAGAGTTCTCGCCTCTGGAGTAGTATCTGCCCCCTTTCTGATCACCAATGGGACGTGGCAGGGATGTCCATTATCCCCCATTATATTTGCATTATGCATGGAGCCATTGGCGGAGAAAATCCGTTTTAACTCGGATATTTCAGGCCTGATGGTGGGCCCGGCTGCTCATAAGATTGGTCTATACACGGATGACGTTATCATAACTTGTGTGGGTCTGGAGCGGTCGTTCTCAGCAGTCATGGCTGAACTAGAGGATTTTGCGTCAGTATCCTATTACAAACTGAACGCATCCAAATCTTTGGTATTCCCTGTCGCGGTCCCTTTGGACGTCAGAACTGAATTAGAGAATAAGTTTCCCTTTTGTTGGACTGATCAGGGTATCCCTTTCCTTGGTATAAAGCTTACATTTTCTCAACATATTATAGAGGTGAATTATTCTGCTCTATTCAGAGTGATTAAGTCTGAGTTAGACACCTTGCATATGTTTATAACATCCTGGGTGGCCAGAATCAACATTTTCAAAATGAAAATTCTCCCCAAGATATTATATTATTTTAGATGTCTCTCTTTGAGGGTTCCAAGCAAAATTCTAACAAACTTTCAACACTTAACAAATAGATACATATGGGCCCACAAAACTCCTAGAGTGGCTAAATCCCTTATGTACTACCCTTATGATTTGGGGGGAATGGGATTACCAAATTTGATGGCGTACTATAAGGCCTCGGTGGTGACAGGGTTGCGGGACTGGTGGCAGCTTGATAAGGATCATAGATGGATGCAAATTGAAAATTTCTATGCAACTAGAGGCTCCACCCGATTCATGCTGGAGGTTGAAGCTTTGGGGCCGCGGACAGGTAGTCTCCCTCTACCGACCATGTCTACTGCACTGCATTTTTGGAGACAGATGGTCCCGTCTCTTATTAAAATTCCGTTAACTGAAGTGTCACTGAAGGCGCTAGAATTACATATTCCATATATAGATTTACAGCCATGGGTACTGGCTGGTGTAAAATCACTTCATCAGCTGCTTGATGACACAATGATTAAACCGTTTGATCGCCTAGTTGCGAAACACCCTGATATTTGGCATAGATTTTATCAGTTTTTACAATTAAGACATCTTATGCACACAACTCAACTGACGCCCTTTTTTAATACCAACCTAGTTCGTACAGTAAATGGTCTTTTCTTGGTGCCTCGGCCTAGTACTCGCAATGTATCTATTTTGTATAGAGCCCTGAATGATCCTGACCCAGAGGTTAAGTTGCAATTCATGAGCCAGTGGGAGGATGACTTGCAGGTCACCCTAGCGCCTGATGGGTGGCGGGAAGCGGTGTTAGAGGTTCGGAGAGTATCCTCATGTGTAAACCATCTGGAACAATTAAAAAAAGTCCACTTACGCTGGTACTATTACCCAGCTAAAGTTGCCCATTTTGGCCCTCAATGCTCCCCATTGTGCTGGAGAGGCTGCGGTATGTTGGGGACGCTTAGCCATATGTGGTGGTCGTGTCCGAAATTACTAAATCTTTGGGTTAGTTTAGAGGACGTGATAGCGGAGGTGACTGGGATTCGGGTGGCCCTGCGACCTAGTATGGTTTTATTGCATATTTGTTTGGATGAGATCCCACATGGGCTGAGAGGTGTGTTCTCACATTTGTTTATAGCCGCTAGACTGGCAGTGGCTTCCAAATGGAGAGTGACTAGCGCACCGACCATTCAATCTGTGATTGATAGGATGAACCTTCATTGCCAATACGAACGAGCACTGGTGTTATCTGCGTCATCAAAAACAAAAAAGTCTCAGATCCGGAAGCCGTGGCTTGATAGCCGGTTTTCCTTTATCCCATCGTGAAGACGCTTGTCCTACTGTGATCCGGGATCTGATACTCCCGGCCTGTGAAAAATCTTGCTCTGTGCCTAGCTGTCTAGTTTATATGTTGCTTCGACTTTCAGGAACTTGTATTTTAGTAGGTTAGTTTATGTTTAGACCTTTGATCTAAATAATCTACAGTTGTATACCTATGTGTACCCTTTGATCTAAATAATCTACAGTTGTATACCTATGCCGCCGGGTGTCAGCTGATTATTACAGCTGACATCCGGCACTATGTGCCAGGAGCGGTCCGTGACCCGCTCCTGGCACATTAACCCCCGGAACACTGCGATCAAACATGATCGCAGCGTTCCAGCGGCACAGGGAAGCATCACACAGGGAGGGGACTCCCTGCATGCTTCCCTGAGACCCTCGGAGCAACGCGATGTGATCGCAATGCTCCAAGGGTCTCCTACCTCCTCCTCCCTGCAGGCCCCGGATCCAAAATGGCCGCGGGGGGCCTTCCGGGTCCTGCAGGAAGGTGGCTTGCAAGCCTGCCTGTCAGATCGCTGATCTGACACAGTGCTGTGCAAAGTGTCACTATAACATGATGTCCCCCCTGGGGCAATGTTATAAAGTTAAAAAAAAATGTTTTTACATATGTTAAAAAAAAAATTTCCTAAATAAAGAAAAATATATATATATATTGTTCCAATAAACACATTTCTTTATCTAAATAGAAAATAACCCAGTAAAAGTACACATATTTAGTATTACCGCATCCGTAACGACCCGACCTATAAAACTGTCCCACTAGTTAAACCCTTCAGTGAACTCCGTAAAAAAAACGAGGCAAAAAACAACGCTTTATCATACCACCGAACAAAAAGTGGAATAACACGCGATCAAAAAGACGGATATAAATAACCATGGTACCGCTGAAAACGTCATCTTGTCCCGCAAAAAACGAGCCACCATACAGCATCATCAGCGAAAAAATTAAAAAATGTTATAATCCTCAGAATAAAGCGATGCAAAAACAATTTTTTATATAAAATAGTTTTTATCGTATAAAAGCGCCAAAACATAAAAAAATGATATAAATGAGGTATTGCTGTAATCATACTGACCCAAAAAATAAAACCGCTTTATCAATTTTATCAAACGTGGAATGGTATAAACGCCTCCCCCAAAATAAATTCATGAATAGCTGATTTTTGGTCATTCTGCCTCACAAAAATCAGAATAAAAAGCGATCCAAAAACGTCATGTGCCTGAAAATGGTACCAATAAAAACATCAATTCGTCTCGCAAAAAACAAGACCTCACATGACTCTGTGGACCAAAATATGGAAAAATTATAGCTCTCAGAATGTGGAGACGCAAAAACTATTTTTTGCAATAAAAAAGCATCTTTTAGTGTGTGACAGCTGCCAATCATAAAAATCCACAAAAAAAAGCCCGCTGTAAATAGTAAATTAAACCCTCCTTCATCACCCCCTTAGTTAGGGAAAAAAATTAAATTTAAAAAATACATTTATTTCCATTGTCCCATTAGGGTTAGGGTTTGGGCTAAAGTTAGGGTTAGGGCTACCAGTTAGGGTTAGGGTTGGGGCTAAATTTAGGGTTAGGGTTGGGGCTACAGTTAGGGATGGGGCTACAGTTAGGGTTGGGGCTACAGTTAGATTTGGGGCTACAGTTAGATTTGGGGCTACAGTTAGGGTTGGGGCTACAGTTAGGGTTGGGGCTACAGTTGGGGTTGGGGCTAAAGTTAGGGTTGGGGCTAAAGTTAAGGTTGGGTTAGGGTTCGGATTACATTTACGGTTGGGATTAGGTTAGGGGTGTGGTTAGGGCTGGAATTAGGATGCCGTCACACTAGCAGTATTTGGTCAGTATTTTACATCAGTATTTGTAAGCCAAAACCAGGAGTGGAACAATCAGAGGAAAAGTATAATAGAAACATATGCACCGTTTCTGCATTTATCACCCACTCCTGGTTTTGGCTTACAAATACTGATGTAAAATACTGACCAAATACTGCTAGTGTGACAGCAGCCTTAGGGTTAGGGGTGTGTTGGAGTTAGGGGTGTGGTTCGGGTTGGAATTAGGGATAGGGATGTGTTGGGGTTAGGGGTGTGTTGAGGTTAGGGGTGTGGTTGGGATTAGGAGTGTGGTTGGGATTAGGAGTGTGGTTGGGATTAGGAGTGTGGTTGGGATTAGGAGTGTGGTTGGGATTAAGGGTGTGGTTGGGATTAGGGGTGTGGTTGGGATTAGGGGTAGGGGCATGTTCTGGTTAGGGGTGTGGTTAGGGTTATGGTAAGAATTAGGGTTATGGTTAGGGGAGTGTTTGGGTTAGGGTTTAAGTTAGAATTGGGGGTTTCCACTGTTTAGGCCGATCTCAATTCCAGCCAATTCTGCGTTGAAAAAGTAAAACAGTGCTCCTTCCCTTCCGAGCTCTCCCGTGTGCCCAAAAATGGGTTTACCCCAACATATGGGGTATCAGTGTACTGAGGACAAATTGGACAACAACTTTTGTTGTCCAAATTCTCTTGTTACCCTTGGGAAAATACATAACTGGGGGCTAAAAAATAATTTTTGTGGAATTTTTTATTTTATTTTCACGGCGTTATAAACTGTAAAGAAACACTTGGGGGTTCAAAGCTCTCACAACACATCTAGATAAGTTCCTTAGGGGGTCTACTTTTCAAAAAGGTGTCACTTGTGGGGGGTTTCAATGTTTAGGCACATCAGGGGCTCTCAAAAGTGACATGGTGTCCCCATCTCAATTCCAGTCAATTTTGTTTTGAAAAGTAAAACAGTGCTCCTTCCCTTCCAAGCTCTGCCATGAGCCCAAACAGTGGTTTACCCCCATATATGGGGTATCAGTGTACTCAGGACAAATTGCACAACATCTTTTGGGGTCAAATTTCTTCTGTTACCCTTGGTAAAACAAAACAAATTGGAGCTGAAGTAAATTTTTTGTGAAAAAAAGTTAAATGTTAATTTTTGGTTTTAAACATTCCAAAAATTCCTGTGAAACACCTGAAGGGTTAATAAACTTCTTGAATGTGGTTTTGAGCACCTTGAGGGGTGCAGATTTTAGAATGGTGTCACACTCTGGTATTTTCTATCATATAGACCAGAGGTGTCAAACTGCATTCCTCGAGGGCCGCCAACAGGTCATGTTTTCAGGATTTCCTTGTATTGCACAGGTGATAATTTAATCACCTGCACAGAATGGTTCCAGCACCTTGTGGAATGCTAAGGAAATCCTGAAAACATGACCTGTTGGCGGCCCTCGAGGAATTCAGTTTGACACCTCTGATATAGACCCCTCAAAGTGACTTCAAATGTGGTGTGGTCCCTAAAAAAAAATGATATTGTAAAAAGGAGAAATTGCTGGTCAACTTTTAAAGGGAACCTGTCACCCCCAAAATCGAGGGTGAGCTAAGCCCACCAGCATCAGGGGCTTATCTACAGCATTCTGGAATGCTGTAGAAAAGCCCCCGATGTATCCTAAAAGATGAGAAAAACAGGTTATATTATACTCACCCAGGGGCGTACCCGCTGCTGGTCCGGTCCAATGGGTGTCGCGGTCCGGCACCTCCCATCTTCATCAGATGATGTCCTCTTCTGGTCTTCACGCTGCGGCTCCGGCACAGGCGTACTTTATCTGCCCTGTTGAGGGCAGAACAAAGTAATGCATTGCGCAGGCGCCGGGCCTTTCTGACCTTTCCTGGCGCCTGCGCACTGCAGTACTTTGCTCTGCCCTCAACAGGGCAGACAAAGCACGCCTGCGCCGGAGCGTGAAGACCAGAAGAGGACGTCATCTGATGAAGATGGGAGGCCCCGGACCGGACCGCGACACCCATCGGATCGGACCGCCCGCCTAGGTGAGTATAATCTAACCTGTTTCTCTCATCTTTTAGGTTACATTGGGGCTTATCTACAGCATTACAGAATGCTGTAGATAAGCCCCTGATGAAGGTGGGCTTAGCTCACTGTCGATTTTGGGGGTGACAAGTTCCATTTAACCCTTATAGCTCCCTAACAAAAAAAAATTTTGGTTCCAAAATTGTGCTGATGTAAAGTAGGCATGTGGGAAATGTTACTTATTAAGTATTTTGTGTGACATATCTCTATGATTTAAGGGCATAAAAATTCAAAGTTGGAAAATTGCGAAATTTTCAAAATCTTCGCCAAATTTCTGTCTTTTTTTTCACAAATAAATGCATGTAATATCAAAGAAATTTTATCATGAAGTACAATATGTCACAAGAAAACCTTGTCAGAATCATCAGGATTCGTTGAAGCGTTCCAGAGTTATAACCTCATAAAGGGACAGTGGTCAGAATTATAAAAATTGGCCCAGTCATTAACGTGCAAACCAAACTTGGGGGTTAAGGGGTTAATACTGTGATTGGTGCTTACACAGGGGTTTCCATGTAAATCTCTGGAGTACGTGATTCAGATGAAACTTCTGGTGGAAGCTTCGCTTTAATGAGGCAGGTGGAGGCACTGTGGCTGCCATCTGAACTGTGATACGGCGATGTCCATATTTTTAGGATTGCTTTAAAGTGCCATCAGCCACAGTTCTGAGAAGAATGACACTGCTGAACAAAGGCCAGATGGAGTCAAGAGTAACTCTGCTGCCTCATTATAGTGAATAGATCCCTCAGGGGTGTCATCTGAATCACCTCACTAAGAGATTTAGATGGAAACCCCAAAGTAAGTGCTCAGCGAAGAGCGCCAGATAAATGTGTCTTAAATCTTAAACGCTATGTAAAATGTTCCCAATAAAAGCTTCAACTCAATCCACAAAAAAAGCAATCCTCCACTCAGGTCTTTCATCTGGTAATGGAAATATAGGGGGCTTTCATGTTACTGGCAGTACAAAGGCTCTGGAAAGCGAAATGGCTCCTCATCCGCCAAAAGAAATTCAGGAAATTCTCCCCTCCCAAATCCAAATGCCTCCTCCCTTCTGAGCCCCACAATATACCTAAACAACATAAAGCGTCCACATGTTTGGCATTTCTGAAGTGATGAGAGCCTGCCTAACTTACAGGTGCATGCCTCCAGAACTATGGGATGAGCATAACGTACTGGGCACAACAGCATAATATTCCTACAATGTCAGCTTGCAATTTTTACTCGGCAACAATCATTGCTGCTTGTTTCTGGAAAATACCCATGGAGTGAAAATCGTCACTACATCTGTAGATAAATTCCCCAAGGGGTATAGTTTCCAAAATGGGGTCACTTGAGGGATTATTCTGCCCTTCTAGCAATTAGGGGCAGAGTATATGGAGTCTGCAAACTGTTCTAGGAACATCTGCACTCCAGGAGTCAAATAGCGCTCCGTTCCTCCCGAGTCTCTCCGTATGGCTAAGGAGTACTGTACAGCCACATATGTGGTATTGCCACGTTAAGTAGAAATTGTGGGACAAATTTTGGTGCCATTTTTACCCACTTATTTGAAAATGTAAAATCTACGGCTAAAAAATTTTGGTGGTAAAAATGTACCTGTAGTTATTTTCTCTTTACTGCCCAATGGTATAAAATTCTGTGATACACCGTGGTGTCAATATGATCACTGCACCCCTAGATGAATTCATTGAGAGGTGTCATTTGTAAAATGTGGTCACTTATGGGGGATTCTGCTGTTCTGGCAGCTCATAGGCTCTCCCAGTGGGTCATGGCACCTGCAAACCATAACAGTAAAATTTGCAACTCCTTGCCTTCTGAGCTTTGCACTGTGCCTGAAAAATATTTCCCGATTAAATGTAAGGTATTGGCGCACTCAGGAAAAAATGGACCTCAGTTTGTTGTTAAAAAAAAAAAAAATCCTATTAGATCTTAGAAAAATTAAAAACTTGGGGTTAAAACAACATTTTAGTGGTAAATACGTAATTTATTCTTTCTTCACTGCTCAATGGTATAAAATTCTGTGGGGCACATGTGTCAATATGATCACTGCACCGCTAGATGAATTCATTCTTTTTCTGTTCTGGCACCTCAGGGGCTCTGCCAATGTGAAATGGCACCCTCAAACCATTCCAGTAAAATCTGAACTCCAATATGGCGCCTCTTCCCTTCTGAGCTTTGCACTATGGCAGGCACGGTACTAAGGAACGTGCCTCTGACTGCGGAGCCCATACGGGAAAGTTAGAAGGAAACTTTTTAGTGCCCAATTCAGCCCTCCCAGTGCTCCCCAGGTGATGCAGAAATTTGGGACGCCCAGCTGACCAATGGGAAGGAGGAAGGGGCATCCGGCCACACCCACAAGGGTTAAATTCAGGTGCCCGGGTCAGTGCCTTCCTTTTTCTCTCTGGCTGACCCCTGGAAGCTGGTCGGATCTCCCCCTGCAGCTATGTCCGAAGCCACGATTGATGCCCTGCGGCAGAGAGCAGCACATGAAGGTGAGCAATGGTTAAAAGCCCTTATGTCTGGCCTAGGTGCTCACCTCCCTGTGCCCTCTCTCACGACTCCATTAGCCTCCCCTCAGGCCCCCTCACCAACATCCCCCAGGGTTCCGTCCTCTCCTGCCCCTCCTGACCTCTCCTCAGGCCGCGTCGGTCTCTCTCGGTCCCCTCTTCTAGGCCGTCCCCCCTTCCCGTGAAAATCACTACTGACAACCGCCGCGCTTGCGGGCGGGCTGTCCTTCCCTGGCCCGCCCATGGCCCCTTCCGCAACCACCGGTGTCCACACTCCCGATGGTGTGGTGGTGGGGGCGGGTAGACGCTCTATGCCCCTGGGGCATCATGATGTTTGCGGGGGGTGGTGCTTTCCAGTCGCCGTGCCCACGCTGCTGCTCTGTCCACCGCTCCGGTGTCCTGAGGCTCGTATGTACCGGGCTCCACTCTCCGCAGCTCCCGCCCACATGGCCCAGGAAAGACCTGCCCACTTCTGGCCCGCAGGCCCGAGCTTCCGCCCAAACCGCAGGGCGAACCAGGGTAGCCCTGCCAACTTCCGCACTTGGTGTCGCATTGCCCAGGCCACAAGTCCCAAGCCCCTGCAGCATGCGCCCGTAGCTCCAGGCAGGTCCTGCTCACCTGCACGCTACACCACAGCAGATCAGCCAGCCACAACCTGGCCTATAATGTCCCTCCTGCAGGCACAGCTGCGATGCCTGCATGGGAGGGCTGCGAGGTCAGGTCTCAGATCCCACAATGCGGTCGCAGAGCGTGCTGACTGGTCCGACATGACTGACCAGCGCACTCTGCAGCCAATACAGTATGCAACAAGCACGCACATTGTCGTACGTAACAAGAACACGCCAATCAAACGGCACACCACCAATACCCCCAAACACTGACAAATTGATAACGATTTTCCATCAACCCCTACCCCTTCAAGCATATCCCATGCGGCAACTCTCGCCGATATAACGCCATCTCTTTCATCACATCCCACACCTCCAGTAACGGCCTTGAAACAAGCATCCCCAACACATTCTCTAACCACACAGTTGCAGGCATATATGCCGCAGACCCTCCCCATCCTCCTCCGAAGATTCCCTCCATCATCTTTGCTGTCCTTCTAATTTTTGCTATTTTCCCTACCAACGCAGATGGAGCTCACATAGGTGCTGCCACAGATTTTGTTTCTCTAGATGGCACTCCCCATCCACATCCGGATGGTCTGACGCATCTGAGAGCCACGATAGGCGGTACCGTGCGAACGACAGGAGACGGCGGTCACCCTCTTTATCCATCGCCGTCATAAGGAGGGTACCATCTACACCCCCCAGGGCCTCCAGACAGACCATCGAGCCTACGAGTGCCAGAGTTCCACCCTCTGTGGTAATCGCTCGGCCTCGGGCACACAAGCCTCTGATGTCACGTGCTCCATCCTTGGCTACTGGCCAGGGAGACCCATATCCTTCTCTCCCTGGGTTTCCGGCCAACACCAAAGCACCGCTATAACGGGAACCGGAGGGGTCACTCACAATCAGGCACACGTCTGTCTCCAACAATCACGTGCAACGTCATTGGCTACCGGCCAGGGAGCCCCACCTGCATCTCCCAGGGCTTCCGGCCAGCATCAAGTCACCGCTTCGGCATTAGCTGGAGTCCCTCCACCCCCGGGAGACACTCGGCCTGGGTCTGACAGTGGTGGGTGTTTTAAACTCAGCGAGCACCACACCATATACAACATAGGAGAAAGCGAATTAGCATCTTATATCAGGATGCTAGTTCACCATTTGACTCACCCAGCCGGGTCAACTGACATTAGGACAACACCTCAATCAGCTAGCCTTCATAAAGACGCATTTTTCTGTGGAATTAGCCCGCTAGGTGCACACGTAGACCTAGACACAAAACAGAAAATATGGGATAATTACGTGGACATATGGTCGCTATCATCAGCAGACCAACAGACAGTAGATAATGAAAGGAGCGCAAACAATGGGCAACTGGCTTCAGGCCTTCGAAGTCCTAGGCTGCATTATGGGCCAAAACGATCCAGAACACTGTTCTGAACTATTTATCTATCAGGACCTAATATATAGTTCATACAAGTCCGACGGCGGTTCTGCATGGAGACGGTACGATGAAGAGCTCCACAGGCGGCTGCTATGCAACGCGATCCAAGCTGGGGTGTAAAAGCGACAGACGTATGGCTACGACTAATGTTATCCTAAAAACAGCCCCCCTTTTTTGCTAACGGCCACTAATTACCCAACAGCCGCAGACCAAAATTCAGTGGTCCAACGGAGACCAGGGGCCTGTTTGTTGTTTAACGAGGGATAATGCCGCTTCCACGCATCCTGTAAATATAGGCACAACTGCTCAGCCGTGGAGGTGGACACCCAGCAGCAAGGTGCACCCAACAAGCAAACAAAGCGCCTACACGGCATAACCCCGGTCAACGTAACCACGATGGCCCCCTGGCTAAGCTTTTACCCCAATAAAGAAGCGGCACAGCAGCTATACTGCTTTAAATTCGACTTTTTTATCCCGTTCAAATTTAGTCAGACACCAACTTTGGCGAATAATCTAAAATTCCATGAGATTTTACATAAAAAAAAAAGGTAGAATAGGCAGGATGGTAGGCCCATTTAAATCTTTGCCATTCAGGAATTTCACCGTTAGGCATCGTTCCTAAAAAAAAAAAAAAAGAACAGGGAAATTATTGGCTGATACATCACCTCTTATACCCTAAAGGCGATTTGGTTAACGACACAATACTCCCAGAAGAAGCATCCGTAACTTACACTTCATTTGACAGGGCAGATGAACTCGTGTGCACAGCTGAGCCTGGGGCATTACTGGCAAAATCAGACAGAGTCAGCATTCCGCCTGTTACCCGTTTACCCCGAATGCTTCCACCTGATGGGTTGCAAGGTAGACCAGCTCTTTTACTTTGACGTGATTACCGATGGGCTGCTCCATCTCCTGTCACTATTTTGAGCTTTTTAGTACTTTCCTGGACTGGGGAGTACGTTACGAAATGGATAGCAATTCGACGGTTCATTACCTCAACGATTTTTTGTTCGTCGTACCGAAAGACCCTAAACTCTGCTCCTTCCTTCTCCAAAAAGTTATTTTTTTAACCCCTTACTGACCTCGGATGGGATAGTACGTCCGAGGTCAGCTCCCCTGCTTTGATGCAGGGCTCCGCGGTGAGCCCGCATCAAAGCCGGGACATGTCAGCTGTTTTGAACAGCTGACATGTGCCCGCAATAGGCGTGGGCAGAATCGCGATCTGCCCACGCCTATTAACTAGTTAAATGCCGCTGTCAAACGCAGACAGCGGCATTTAACTACCGCATCCGGCCGGGCGGCCGGATATGAGCGCATCGCCGACCCCGGTCACATGATCGGGGGTCAGCGATGCTTCAGAATAGTAACCATAGAGGTCCTTGAGACCTCTATGGTTACTGATCCTCGGCAGCTGTGAGCGCCACCCTGTGGTCGGCGCTCACAGCACACCTGATTTTCTACTACATAGCAGCGAACAGCAGATCGCTGCTATGTAGCAGAGCCGATCGTGCTGTGCCTGCTTCTAGCCTCCCATGGAGGCTATTGAAGCATGGCAAAAGTAAAAAAAAAAAAGTTAAAAAAAATGTGAAAAAAACAAAAAAAAAATAAAAGTTTAAATCACCCCCCTTTCGCCCCAATCAAAATAAATCAATACAAAAAAAATCAAACCTACACATATTTAGTATCGCCACGTTCAGAATTGCCCGATCTATCAATAAAAAAAAAGCATTAACCTAATCGCTTAACGGCGTACTGAGAAAAAAATTCGAAACGCCAGAATTACATTTTTTTGGTCGCCGTGACATTGCATTAAAATGCAATAACGGGCGATCAAAAGAACGTATCTGCACCGGATTGGAATCATTAAAAACGCCAGCTCAGCATGCAAAAAATAAGCCCTCAACCGACCCCAGATCATGAAAAATGGAGACGCTACGCGTATCGGAAAATGGCGCAATTTTTTTTTTTTTTTTAGCAAAGTTTGGATTTTTTTTTCACCAGTTAGATAAAAAATAATCTAGTCATGTTAGGTGTCTATGAACTCGTACTGACCTGGAGAATCATAATGGCAGGTCAGTTTTAGCATTTAGTGAACCTAGCAAAAAAGCCAAACAAAAAACAAGTGTGGGACTGCACTTTTTTTGCAATTTCACTGCACTTGGAATTTTTTTCCTGTTTTCTAGTACAAGACATGGTAAAACCAATGATGTCGTTCAAAAGTACAACTCGTCCCGCAAAAAATAAGCCCTCAAATGGCCAAATTGACATAAAAATAAAAAAGTTATGGCTCTGGGAAGGAGGGGAGCGAAAAACGAACACGGAAAAACGGAAAATCCCAAGGTCATGAAGGGGTTAACTAGACAATTCGGCGTACTACTATCACCAGAAAAAACAGATGGTCCATGTAATGTGCTGCCTTTCCTTGGCATCGAAATAGATACCAAGGCACTGGTTTTTCGACTACCAGCAAAAAAAAGTATAAAAACTCTGCAAATGGTTGAAAGTTTCTATGGAGTTAAAAATGTCACCCTCCAACAGATGCAGTCCCTGTTAGGTTTGCTCAACTTCGCTTGCCGCGTAATGCCGGCGGGTAGAGCCTTCTCACGCCGATTATCGCCGGCAACGAAGGGAATTTCCCAGCCGGGCCATAGAATTAGGCTCAATCGCACCCTGAAGGAAGATTTGCTAGTCTGGAGAACATTTCTAATATCCTACAATGATCATACTTGCGTCATGTCACAAGAAACGCTAAGCAAAGATTTAGGACTAGCGGTGAGAGGAAATGTTAGACGGTTTCATGGCAATCTACAAGAACCAATGGTGCAAAGACATCTGACCAGTGTTATGGACCACAGCCAGCTGGGGCCACGACCCAGCCCTGCTATAAATTTTTGCTATAGTATCATTAGTTGACCTCTGGGGCACACAACTAGAAAACGAGAACATATTTTTAACTAAATATCCTGGAACCGCAAAGAGCTTAAACAGCATGTCTTCCGCATCCCCGCCTTTACTCGCTCTTTTGCACCGCCTAGCATTACTATGCCTAAAGCATAACATCTGGTGTCGTGCCAGATTAACGTGGGACATAGACGATAATCTTGTTAACTCTGTTATCTTCCGATTGGCAGGTCTTCAAAGTCCTCTTCCCCAATGTGCTACCATCGGACGTCCAGTGTTCAGCATCTGTTTGGGACACGGTGGCCAATCACTGATGCCATTAATCCGCGCTTCGGTTACACCAGCTACCTGGCAGGTTTATGGTAAGGCGTGGGAAAAGTGGTGCTCATTAATTCAGGGAAGACCAGTCGATAGGTGCAATTGGTGAGATGTGAGGTGTCGGTAGAGCTCTTTAATCGGCCTCAAGCAGAGAGGCGCATTGGGTACATCGGCTCAGCGACATCTATCTGGAATTGTCTTTTTCTTCCAGCTAATGGGGTGGGTGGACACGACTAAATATTTTTTTCATCAAACAAGCCGTTAAAGGCTGAAAAAGGCTTCAACCTAGTCAGGAATGTCGTCGCCCTATTTCATTGAGTCTATTGCATGATATTATAGCAATTTCTCTATCGGTGTGCAAGTCGCAATATGAGTCAATCCTAGTATCTGCTGCGTTCGCTATCGCTTTTTTGGGGGTACTTCGTATTAGCGAACTGGTGTCTCACTCAAAAACATCATCGGACGGCGGCTTAATCGACAAAGACCACGTCATATGCAGCAACACTCTGCGCGTTAGAGTGCATAAATCCAAATGCGGACCCCATCAGTAGAGGGACGTGGGTTCTCGCAAATTCATCAGATGGTCCCGTATGCCCACTAAACATAGTCAGACGCTACACGGTAATTAGACATGCAAGCAGATTCTCTCTCTCACTTACGGACGGGTCCCCTCTAACTAAATATCAGTTTCACACAATTTTTAAACAGTGCTTAGAAGCAGTCTGCGTTAATCCAAAGGAGTACGGGACACATTCCATCCGAATAGGGGCTGCCACCGAATCAGCTACAGCTGGTGTATCGGCGGCCGAAGTGCAGAAAATGGGTCACTGGAAATCCACATGCTTCGCCAGATATACCAGACCTGATTTGCTCAAGTAACACATCTTGTCTCTTTCAGGCGTCTGTAAGCCCGCTGTTTGGGTAGTTGGACACTTGTAAGTCTACTGGGCTAAGAAAAGGGCCGAACTTCAGCTGGGCGGTTTAAATTTAGGCTTCTTTAACCTGGAGCTCAACTGGAGAGGGATCAGAGGGCTGCAATAGCAAAAGATCTTCCCGGTAAATAGTCAATATCGCTAAGAGGGCCAAAGGGCCAGTGATATTACTGTTACAAGCCGGCGGAAACGATCTGGCTAAACGAAAATGTGTTGAGCTCAGTACAGCGATGACAGCAGACATCGAGAGCTTTTTCTGTCTTTCACCAGATATAATATTGGTGTGGTCGGAGATGGTGCTACGAGCTGTCTGGCATGGAGCCAAGGACACAAAAGCCATAGAGAGATTAACAAAAAGGTCAACGTGAGAGTGGCGAAATTCGTTTAAGTAAAATATGGCATTGTGGTTTGCCACCACCAACTGGAAGGAGACAATTCAACGCTATTGAGATCTGACGGTATTCATCTCACTGACATCGGGCTTGACATATTTCTGTCAGGTTTGCAGGATGGAGTTGAACAGGCCTTAATGCTGATGGGTGGAGTCGGAGTCCTGTGTAGGTCACACACAGGATCCTCCGTGGCGGAAGTGTAGAGAGGGACAAAAGTTTGTAACCGCTCATTGGCTGCTCGCCTGTCGGTCGCAGACGGGGCCTTCGGCGGTGAGCCCATTGCAAAATGTAATTGCCTCTCTCCGCTTGCCAAATTAATAAACTGTGACTGACCTGTTCAACCCATCTAGGCCTGTGTCTTGTCTTTATGGGATCGGGGGGGAGGGCACTGATTATGCCACATGGGTCTCCGCAGTCTGACTCAAAAGTAGTAGTTTCCCCACATATGGGGTATCGGGTTACTCAGAAGAAATTACACATCAAATTGTATGGTGTATTTTTTTCTGTTACCCTTATGAAAATGCAAAATTTGGGGCCAAAATTCTTTGTGGAGAAAATGTGATTCTATTATTTTCGTGGCTCAACGTTATAAACTTCTGTGAGGTACCTGGGGTTTCATGGTGCACACCACACATCTTTAGAGATCACATTCCTTGAGGGGTCTAGTTTCCAAAATGGGGTCACTTGTAGCGGTTTACTCTGTTTAGGCACATCAGAGGCTCTCTAAACGTAACATGGCATCTGCCAATTGTTCCAGCAAATTTTGCATTCAAAAAGTCAAATGACGATTCTTCCCTTCCGAGCTCTGCCATGCGCCCAAACAGTAGTTTTCTCCCTCAAAAGGTATATCGTCATGCTCAGGAGAAATTACATATATTTTGGGGTCTATTTTCTCTTGTCACCTGTGTCAAAATAAAAAAATTGGATGTGAATAAATTTCTGAAAAAATTGAGGGATGCAATTTTTAGAATGGTGTCACTTTTGGGTATTTTCTGACATATAGCCCATCAAAATGATTTCAAATGTAAAGTGGTCCCTAAAAAAATGGTTTAGTAAATTTTGATGGAAAAACGAAAAATTGCTGATCAACTTTTAACCCTTATAACTTTTAACAAAAAAAAAGGTTCTAAAATTATGCTAATGTAAATTAGAAATGTGAGAAATGTTATTTACTATTTTGTGTGACATATCTTTGTGATTTAAGGGTATGAAACTAAAAAGTTGGAAAATGTTGAAAATTTCAAAATTTTTGCCAAATTTCAGTTGTTTTTTTCACAAACGAAAGTGATGTTGAAGAAATTTTATGACTATCATGAAGTACAATATGTCATGAAAAAAACAGACTCAGAATTACCAGGATTCGTTGAAGTGTTCCAGAGTTATTACCTCATAAAATGACAGTGGTCAGAATTGCAAAAACTGGCCCGTCATTAATGTGCAAACCACCTTTGGGGTAAATGGGTTAATATAGAAACCTCTATCCATGACAACAATGTTACCCCCTTTATCTGGCATCTTTATCACTAGATTTTTATTTTGATGAAATGAGTCAATCTTTTTGTTCCTGGAAGGTAATATTTGCTGCCATAGCAAACTTGAAAACAATGTATATTCTCCAAATCTCTTGTCACCAGATCCACAAATTTTGAAATACAGAGTTAAGTGGACAAAGATTGTGGTGTCACTGATTTAGGCTTAAGGGAAGTAAAGGGCCCTGAACAAGAGTACCAAGAGTTCCTTTCATTGCAGTCCCACCACCACCACTAACTTGGTACAAGGCCAGGACCTCCTGAATCAAGACGGTAGGTAGCCAGGTCTGACTCGTGATGAATGTGTAGAAATGGTGAATTTTTTATTGGAAAACTACGTTAATACTTTCTAATGTTTACTTTTAAAAAGAACAATTGTAAAAGTGCAAAATGTGTAGCAAAAAGCACAGCCACGTAGCATGTAACAGCCCATGTAGCATATAACAGCCATGCAGTATATAGCACAGCCCACGCAGTATATAGCACAGCCCACGCAGTGTATCGCACAGCCCACGCAGTGTGTCGCACAGCCCACGCAGTGTATCGCACAGCCCACGCAGTGTATCGCACAGCCCACGCAGTGTATCGCACAGCCCACGCAGTGTATCGCACAGCCCACGCAGTGTATCGCACAGCCCACGCAGTGTATCGCACAGCCCACGCAGTGTATCGCACAGCCCACGTAGTGTATCGCACAGCCCACGTAGTGTATCGCACAGCCCACGTAGTGTATCGCACAGCCCACGTAGTATATCGCACAGCCCACGTAGTATATCGCACAGCCCACGTAGTATATCGCACAGCCCGCGTAGTATATCGCACAGCCCGCGTAGTATATAGCACAGCCCACGTAGTATATAGCACAGGCACATAGCATATAACACAACCCATGTAGTATATAGCACAGCCATGTAACATATAACAGCCCATGTAGTATATAGCACAGCCACGCAGTATATAACACAGCCATGTAGTATATAGCAGTGTCGGCATTAAATTAAAATAAAAAAATAGCTATATACTCACCTTCTGATGGCCCCCGGATCCAGCCCAGGCCTTAGCGATGCTCCCGGCAGCTCTCGTTCCCAGTAACGCCTTGCGAGACAATGACCGGTGATGACGTAGCGGTCTCTCATGATCCACATGCTGCATAGGCAGCATCAATAGTAAAAAGTTGGTCACACTTGTCAAAATGGACCCCCCCCTCCCCCATCTCGCTAGGACCCCGGCACTTGCCCGGGTGTTGACGCTGGCCCTGGTGCAAAGCTCAGAAGGAAAGAGGCACCATATTGGAGTTCAGATTTTACTGGATTGGTTTGAGGGTGCCATGTCACTATATCTATATTTTGGATCTCACCGCAGTTCAGCCTGGCTGGGAAAGGAGCCCAGTGACCAAAGGTAACCTCTATGATGTCACTCCCGGTCACTGAACGATCACGGTGCTAGTGGGGATCTCACCACAGCGCAGACCAGCTGGGAACGCAGCCCAGTGATTGGAGGTAACTTCTATGACGTCACCCCCAGTCACTGATGCTACATTCCCAGCAGCTCATTCACCAGTGGTTTTCAGCCGGGATGGTCACATCTTGCCACCGTCCAGGTTGAAAATTAATTATCCCCCAGACATGGATGTGGGACACGACGACAGACAGGTGTGGAATATTGTTTTATTTTATTTTTAATACAGGAGATCGAGGCTTCGGTGGAATTGGGCGAGGTAGTAAGTATGGTTTAATTGAGAATATTAAAGAAGTGTCATTTTTTCAATTAAAGGACTTTATTCTGGCTGTGTCTTTATTTACCATATAACTATAGGATTAGTAATGGACAGGACTCCAATACTAAGCTGTGGGCTTGATGTCACCTGACAAAGGTGACATCAACCCCACAAATATGAACCCCAATTGCCACTGCTACAGGAAAAGTGGGAAGAGCCGGGCAAAGCAGCATAGTTAGCGCATCTAAGTAACCTGGGTACTTTCTAGCTGCTATTTTTAGGCTGGGGGGGTCAATATCTATGGCCCCTTACCAGCCTGAGAATGCCAGCCCTCAGCTGTGAGCTTTAGCAAGGCAGGTTGTCAAAAATGGGGGAATCCCATGCTGTTTTTTTTAATTTATTTAAATCATTTAGAAAAAACAGCATGGGAACCCCTCTATTCTCGATAACCAGCCTTGCTGAAGCTGACAGCTGAGGGTTGCAGCCCCCAGCTGTGAGTTTTGCCTGGCTGGTTATAGAAAATACAGGGGAACACACACCATTTTTTTCATTTATTTATAGCACAGGTGGCGGCTGATGAATACCCCCATCAGCCGATCCTGCTGTCACTGTTATTAGCAGCACAGGGATAGGCAGATGGTAGTAATAGTCCCATCAGCCACCGCCTGCTCTTTTATCACTTAAATGTATCTCTCATCATTCTCCCCTGCTTGCACCAATCGCCAGCAGAGCAGGGGAGAATGATGAGAGCTACACGTATTACACACACGGACACTGACGACATCTTATCAGGACATGTGATAGAGAGCTTACAGCGGGTTTTTAGTTTTTGCATCGACATTTTGAGAGCTATAAATTTTCCATATTTTTGTCCACAGAGTTATGTGAGGTCTTGTTTTTTGCGGGACGAGTTGACATTTTTATTGGTACCATTTTTGGGCACATGACTTTTTTTATCGCTTTCTATTCCAATTTTTGGAAGGCAGAATTAACAAAAACCAGCAATTCATGAATTTCTTTTGAGGGGGAAGGGCGTTTATACCGTTCCGTGTGTAGTTAAATTGATAAGGCAGTTCTATTCTTCGGGTCAGTACGATTACAGCGATACCTCATTTATATTTTTTTATGTTTTGGCGCTCTTATACAATAAAAACTTATATAGAAAAAAATAATTATTTTTGAATCACTTTATTCGGAGAGCTATAACTTTTTTATTTTTCCGCTGATGGAGCTGTATGGCGGCTTGTTTTTTGCAGGATAAGATTACATTTTCAGCAGTACCATGCTTATTTATATCCATCTTTTTGATCGCGTGTTATTCCACTTTTTATTCGGCAGTATGATGATAAAGCATTTTTTTGCCTTTTTTTTATCTTTTATAGTGTATAGTAAAGGTGTTAACTAATGGGACAGTTTTATAGGATGGGTACTATTATAGTTTAGATTTTTCTTCATTCAAATATTTAGTGATACAATATATATATATATATATATATATATATATATATATATATATATATATTCGAAGAGTCATGTCGGTCTGGTAGTCGGGGGCAGGTATATCTCGCCCAGGTATTTGTCCTATGTGAATTAGGCTGCTCAGTATCTTCAGGATACCGAGGGGTTAATAAGTGCAGGAATAAAGGCTGACCAGCTGGAGGTTTCAGGTGTCAGCCTGGGGCACACAGAATGCCTGTCTGTGTGAGACAAATGTGAGTGAGAGCTGTGCTCGTGATCTGTGTAATGTTAGCTGGGAGGGAGAAGCCCCCCCAGTTGTTAGATAGCAACGTATTTGTTTAGTTAGTGCCGGACAGGCTAGGATTTATTTTTATGTTTTGTTTTCTGTATTTGCTTTCACTTTAATAAACCTGACCTGAGGTCAGTCAACTTGGAAACCTGCTGTCGCCTCAGAGTTCAATGCACAAACCACGTGACCTTTGACCCCAGCAAAGGCGATCCCAGAGTGTTTTGTCACATTGTGGTGGAGAACGCGGGCATCACGTGGCACAGGCGACAGTATGGAAGACGTGGTGAAAGCCCTAGTACAGTCCACTGCCGTACAGCAGCAGGCCACTGCCGCACAGCATGAAG